>NW_006922196.1:1255020-1262240 GCF_000298275.1 Orycteropus afer afer
GTTGTCTCTCCTCACCTGTAACCCTGGGGCTGACTGCTCTTCTGTCCGGGTTCAAGGCTTTTATCCTCTTTCTCCTGCTCTTCCGGCCTGCTACTCTGGTGTCCCTGCCTTGTCACTCCTCACCTGTAACCCTCAGACTGACAAGATCAATAGCAATGATGAAAATAAGACAAAAATCTGATAACAAACTCAGCATAGAAAAACATGCATAACAAAGAAATCATCGATACTACAATAAAAAAGCACAAAAGAATGACAGCAGTAAATTCATACCTATCAATAGTTACATTGAATATAAATGGATTAAAAAAATCAAGAGAAAGAGAATGGCAAAATGAATAAGAAAACAGGAACCATCAATATGCTGTCTACAAGAAACTCGCATTAGACACAAATGCAGAAATAAATTTATATATATATAGATACATATATATATAAATCTATACATATATATCTATACACATATATATATATATACATATATATATGAAGCAAATGACAACAATAAAAGAGCAGAACTGACAATATCTTAGAAAATAGACCATTTCTGATAAAATAAACTTGAAGGCAAAAACAACAGGGACATAAAGGACAGGGGAGGGCATTATAAAATTACAGGATCTATCCATCAAGAGGATAACCATAACAAATATTTATGCACTCAATGAAAGAGTCCCAAAATATATAAAGTAAATACTAACAGAAGTGAAAAGAGAAGTAGAAAACTCCACAGTATTAGCAGGAAATTTTAACACACTGCTTTCAATGATAAACAAAGCAACTAGAAAGAAAGTCAATAAATGTATGTTGTTGTTGTTAGGTGCCGTCAATTCATCTCTGACTCATAGTGACCCTATGTACAGCTGAACAAAACACTGCCTGGTTCCGTGCCACCTCCACAATCCCTGCTATACCTGAGCCCATCGTTGTAGCCACTGTGTTAATCCATCTGTTGAGGGCCTTTCCCTTTTTCATTGATCCTCCACTTTACCAAGCATGACATCCTTCTCCAGGGAATGGTCTCTTCTTACAACATGACCAAAGTAGATGAGATGAAGTCTGGCCATTCTTCCTTCCAAGGAGCTTTCTGGCTATACTTCTTCCAGGACACCTTTGTTAGTTCTTTTAGCAGTTCATGGTACTTTCAGCATTCTTCACCAACACCACAGCTCAAAAGGATCGACTCTTCTTTGGTCTTTCTTATTCATTGTCCAGCTCCCACATGCATATGAGGCAATTGAAAATACCATGGCTTGTGTCAGGCACCCCTTAGTCTCCGTGGAGATATCTCTGCTCTTCAGCACTTGAAAGAAATCCTTTGCAGCCGATTTGCCCAGAGCTATATGTCGTCTGATATGGTGACTGCTGCTTCCATTGGTGTTGATTGTAGCACCAAGTAATATGATGTCCTGACAACTTCAATCTTTTCTCTATTTATTGTCATGCTGCTTATTGGCCCAGTTGTGAGAATTTTTGTTTTCTTTATATTGAGGTGTAATGCATACTGCAGACTGTATTCTTCAATCTTCATCAGTAAATGCTTCAAGTCATCTTCACTGTCAGCAAGCAAAGTTGTGTTGTCAGCATATGTCAGAAGACTCAGTTGTTAATGAGTCTTCCTCCAATCCTGATGCCACATTCTTCTTCATATAGTCTAGCTCATGGATTACTTGTTCAGCATACAGATTGAATAAGTATAGTGAAAGGACACAACCATGACACACTCCCTTGATTTTAAACCATGCTGTGTCCCTTGTTCTGTTTGAACAATAGCCTCCTGGTCTATGTACAGGTTCCTTATAAGTACAATTAAGTGTTCTGGAATTCCCGCTCTTCTCAATGTTATGCATAATTTGTTATGATCCACACAATCAAATGCTTTGGCATAGTCAATAAAACGCAAGTAAACATCTTTCTGATATTCTTTGCTTTCGGCTAAGATCCATCTGACATCAGCAATGATATCCCTTGTTCCACATCTTCTTCTGAATCCTACTTGTATTTCTGGAAGTTCTCTTTCAATATACTGCTGCAACCATTTTTGAATTATCTTCAGTAAATTTTACTTGCGTGTGTTATCAATGATATTGTTCAATAATTTCCACATTCTGTGGGAGGGATCACCTTTCTTTGAAATGAGTACAAATATGGATCTCTTCCAGTTAGTTGGCCAGGTAGCTGTCTTTCAATTCTCTTACCATAGCTGAGTGCGTGTTTCCACACAGCGGCACCTGTTTGTTGAAACATCTCAATGGGTATTCTGTCAATTCCTAGAGACTTGTTTTTCATCACTTCCCTCAGTGAAGCTTCAACTTCACCCCATTCGTTCTTGATCATATGCCACTTCCTCAAATGGATGAACATTGACCAATTCTTTTTGGTACAGTGACTCTCTGTATTCCTTCCATCTTCTTTTGATGTTTCTTTATCATTAAATATTTTGCTCATACAATCTTTCAGTATTGCAACTCGAGGCTTAAATTTTTTCCTCAGTTCTTTTAGCTTGAGAAATGCTGAGCATGTTCTTCCCTTTTGGTTTTCTAACTCCAACTCTTTGCACATTTCATTATAATTGACTTTGTCTTCTTGAGCTGCTCTTTGAAATATTCTGTTCAGCTCTTCTATCTTGTCATTTCTTCCATTTGCTTTAGCTACTTTATGCTCAAGGACAAGTTTCAGAGTCTCTTCTGACATCCATTTTGGTCTTTTCTTCCTTTCTTGTCTTTTAAATGACCTCTTGCTTTCTTTATGAATGATGCTCTTGATGTCATCCCATAATCCCTCTGGTTTTTGGTCATTGGTGTCCAATGCATCAAATCTATTCTTTACATGGTCTCTAAACTCAGGAGGGATATATTCAAGGTCATATTTTGGCTCTTGTGGACTTGTTTTAATTGTCTTCAACTTCAACTTGAACTTATATATGAGCAGTTGATGGTCTGTTCCACAATCAGCTCCTGGCCTTGTTTGACTAACAATATTGATTGAGCTTTTTCATCTCCTCTTTCCACAGATGTAGTCGATCAGATTCCTGTGTACCCCATCTGGCAAAAGTCCACGTATATAGCTGTCATTTGTGGTGTTGAAAAAAGGTATTTGCAAGGACTACTGCAACAAAGATATAAAAGATCTAAATAACACAATAAAACACTTTCATCTCATAGCCATAGACAGAAATGCCACCTAATGAAAACATGATATACATTCTTTTCCAATGTACATGGATTATTTTCCAGAAAAGACTATATACTAGGCCCCAAAGGAAGTCTCAATAAATTGAGAAACACCAAAATATGCAAACCATCTTCTCAGATCATAATGCTATTAAATTAGAAATCAATAATAGGGAGGTCGGAGTGGGGGGGAATCAAATACATGGAAACTAAATAACACCTGCTTTAAAACAACTAGGTAATAGAAAAAATAAACATGGAATAAAAAATAATCCTAGAATCAAACAAAAATGAAAACACAATATACCAAAACCTTTCAGACACAGCTAAAGCATTTCTTAGAGGAGGATTTATAGCAATAAATGCATGCATCAAAAAAGAAGAAAGATCCAAAGCAACAACTTTACCCAACATCTCCAACAATTACGAAAAGAGCAGCAAAAAAAAACTAGTTTCCAGAAGAAAGGAAATAATAAAGATTAAACCAGAAATAAATTAAACACAAAAATAGAAAGAATTTGCTGTGTGCCATTGAGTTGGATCCTACTCATAGCAACCCCTCCTTGGGTTTCTGAGGCAATATCACTATGGAAGTAGATTGCCCAACCTTACTTCCAAGGAGTGGCTGGTGGATTTGAACTGACAGCCTTCTGGTTAGTAGTCAAATGCCTTAGGCACTATGCTACCAGAGCTCCTAAAATCTTTATGGAAGTAGGTTGCCCAGTCCACCTTCCATGGAGTGGCTGGTGGGTTTGAACCACCAGCCTTCTGGTTAGCAGTCAAATGCCTTAGGCAAGAATAAACAAGACTAAAAGTTTGTTTTTAAAAAAGATGAACAAAATTGACAAACCACTGGCAAATATAATAAAAGAAAGAGAAGATGAAAATAGCATGAATAAGAAATGAAATGTGCAATATTGTAATAGAACCAACTGAAATAAAAAGGATAATAAGAGAATACTATGAGCATTTATAGGAACTCTGGCGGCATAGTGCCTAAAGTATCTGACTACTAACCAGAAGGCCAGAGGTTCAAACCCACCAACCACTCCTCAGAAGGAAGGTTGGTCAATCTGCTTCCATAGTGTTACTGCCTCAGAAACCCAAATGGACACATTTCTAGTAACACACTACTTATCTACTACAACACAGACAAGGTAGGAAAATTTTTGACCAGACCCCTACAAAAGGAAGAGTTGAACAGGTCATAAAAAAAAAAAAAAAAATTCCCAAAACAACAACAATAAAAAAAGGATTGAATATACCTAAATTCATTTTGTGAAGCAAGCATAACCCTATACCAAAGCCAGCAAAGATAGCAATGCAAATGAAAATTACAGACTATTATCACTCATAATTGAATGGAAATGATGCTCAACAAAATAGAAAAAATGCTCAGCAAAATCCTAGGCAATAGAATACAACACTATATCAGAAAAATAATACATCACAACCAAGTAGAATTTATATCAGGTATGCAAAGATGATTCAATATTAGAAAAACAATCAATGTAATATACTGCATAAATAAAACAAAGTAAAAGAATCACATGATCATCCTAATCAATGCAGAAAAGGTACTTGATAAAATCTAACACCCATTCCTGATAAAAACTCTTAGGAAAATAGGAATAAAAGAGAAATTCCATAACATACTTAAGGGCATATACCAATGGCCAACATTATTCTCAACAGAAACAGGCTGAAAATAATCTACTTGAAAACAGGAACCAGACAAGTATGCCCTGTCACTTCTCTCATTCAACACTGTATTGGAAGTCCTAACCAGGGCAATAAGGCATGAAAGGGAAATAAAAGACTTCAAATTGGCAAGGAAGAAGTAAATAGCCTTATTTTAAGATGATATGATCCACAATCAACACCCATAGAAGCAGTACCAGGAAAATCTATTGCAAAACACCTCTTTAAAATGTTAAGGAGCAAAGATGTCACTTTGAAAACTAAAGTGCACCTGACTCAAGCCATGGTATTTTCAATCACCTCCTATGTATGTGAAAGGTGAACAATGAATAAGGAAGACCAAAGAAGAATTGATGCATTGGAATTATGGTGTTGGCAAAGAAGACTGAATGTACAATGGACTGCCAGAAGAACAAACAGTCTTGGAAGAAGTACAGCAGAAATGCCCCGTGGAAGCAAAGACAGTGAGACTTCATCTCTCATACTTCAGTCAGGTTACCAGGAGGGACCAGTCCTAGGAAAAGGATGTCATGCTTAGTAAAGTAGAGGGTCAGTGAAAAAGAGGATGACCCTTAATAAGATGGACTGACCGAATGGCTGCAACAATGGTCTCAAGCAGAGTAACAATTGTGAGATTGCTGCAGGACCAGAATCGTTTCGTTGTGTTATACATACAGTCAGAATTGACTTGACTGTACCTAACAACAACAATAAAAATGATCCTATACATAGAAAATCCCAAAGTCTTGGCAAGAAAACTACTGGAGCTAATTGAAAGATTCAGCAAAATGCATACTACAAGAGCAACATATAAAAATTGGTCTGATTCCTCTTCACCACGAAAGAAAACTTAGAAAAAGAGATAAGAAAAACAGTATAATTTATAGCTACCCAAAATATAAAATACTTAGGAATAAACCTAATCAGAGACACAAAAGACTTATAAAACACTACTGCAAGAAACTAAAACAGACCTACATAAATGGAAGAGTATACCATGCTGATAGAAAGATTTAACATTGTGAAAATAGCAATACTACCCAAAGCAATCTATAGATGTAACACAATCCCAATCCATATTCCATCAACATTCTTCAAAGACATGGAAAAAACAATCACCAACTTTATATGGAAAGAAAAGAGTCCACTGATAAGCAAAGCACTGCTGAAGAAGAAAAACAAGGTAGGCGGCCTCACACTCCTTGATCTCAAAACCTGATATACAACCACAGTAGTCAAAATAGCCTGGTACTGGTACAATAACAGACACATGTTGTTGCTGTTGTTATGTGCCGTCGAGTTGGACTCGACTCATAGCGAACCCTCCTTGGATTTCCGAGGCAGTATCACTACAGAAGTAGATTGCCCAACCTTTCTTCTGAGGATTGGCTGGTAGGTTTGAACTGCTTGCCTTATGGTTAGCAGTCAAGTGCCTTAGGCACTATGCTACCAGAGCTCCTAACAGACACATAGAGCAATGGAATAGAACTGAGAACCCAAAAGTAATCCACCCACCTATGGACAGCTGATCTCTGACATAGGACCAAAATTCATTAAAGGGAAGAGACATTCTCTTTTAACACATGGAACTAGTAAAACTGGCTATCCATTTGCAGAAGAATGAAACATGATCCATACTCACACCATATACAAAAACCTACTCATATTAGATCAACGACCTAAACGTAAAACCAAAAACTATAAAAGTCATCAAAGAAACAATAGGGGAAAATTGTTGTTGTTTGTTGTTGCTGTTATATGCCATCGAGTCAGACCCGACTCATAGTGACCCCTCCTTGGGTTTCCGAGGCAGTATCACTACAGAAGTAGATTGCCTCATCTTCCAAGGGGCAAAATAAGGGGCCTTAATTTATGGCATAAATGGACTATCAAACATAACCAAAAAGCACAAACAGCAGAAGATAATCTAGATGACTGGGACCTCCTAAAAATTAATACTTAAGTTTATCCAAAGACTTCTAAAGGAGTAAAAAGAGAACCTACAGATTGGGAAAAAATATTTGGCAATGACATATCTGACAAGGAACTAATCTTGAAAATTTATAGAAAACATCAATACCTTAATTAAAAAAAAAAAAAAAAGACAAACAAGCCAATTAAAAAAATCAGCAGAAGACGTGAACAGACACTTCACCAAAGGTGGCACTCAGACAGCCAACATATACATGAAGAGATGCTCATGATCTTTAGGCATTAAGAGAGAGGCAAATCAAAATAGCAAGGTATCATTCCACTCCAGCAATAATAGCATAGTTCAATAAGACAGAAAACAACAAATGCTGGTGAGGGTGTGGAGAGATTGGAATTCTCATACACTGCTGGTGG
>NW_006922196.1:1262765-1264052 GCF_000298275.1 Orycteropus afer afer
TGGTGGGTTTGAACTGCCAGCCGTCTGGTTAGCAGGCAAGTGTCTTAGCCACTATGCTACCAGAGCTCCTAAACCCCAACTAGCAGAAGAATTTGTGTGAAAATATCAAAAAAGGAAACATACGGAGCTGCAGTCTGACAGCGAACTGAGTGACCCTGACAGTATAGGCGGCTCGGAGATTCCCGACTGGTGGTAGGACCCAAGAACTAACTTAAAAATCACCTGGCTAGCCAGGAATTGCATGGACTGTGCACAGTGGCTGGGGAACAAACAGGAGGTGAAGAGAAAGGTGGGCTGAGTTGTGGACTTTTGCCAGTCCAGAGGATGCCACCATTTTGTAGGTTTAAAAAGCGGCTTTACTATTTTGGATATTTAAAGAGACAGCGCTCTCGCAGATGCCTGTGGTGGTAGGACTTAAGAATTAACCTAAAAAGAACCCCGATAGCCAGGGACTGCATGGACTGTGCACAGTGGCTGGGGAACAAATGGAGAAAATGAAGACAAAGGTAGGCTGAGCTGTGGACTTTTGCCAGCCAGAGGTTGCCGCCATTTTGTAGGCTTAAAAAGCGGCTTGACTATTTTGGATATTTAAAGAGACAGCGCTCTCGCAGATTCCTCTGGTGGTAGCACTTCAGAATTAACCTAAAAATCACCCGGCTAGCCAGGGACTACACGTACTGTGCACGGTGGCTGGGGAACAAACGGAGAAGGTGAAGAGAAAGGTGGGCTGAGCTGTGGACTTTTGCCAGTCCGGAGGGTGCCGCCATCTTGTAGGTTTAAAAAGCGGCTTGACTATTTTGGATATTTAAAGAGACATCACTCTCGCAGATTCCTGTGGTGGTAGGACTTAAGAATTAACCTAAAAATCACCCAGCTAGCCAGGGACTGCACGTACTGTGCACGGTGGCTGGGGAACAAACGGAGAAGGTGAAGAGTAAGGTGGGCTGAGCTGTGGACTTTTGCCAGGCCGGAGGGCACGGCCATTTTGAAGGTTTAAAAAGCGGCTTGAGGATTTTGGATATTTAAAGAGGCAGTGCTCTGGCAGATTTCTGGGGCTTAAGAACACGCTCTGCTTTCCAGAAACCCCAAGGACACTCAGGGCCTGCAAGACGTAAAAGGTACGACATTCTTCTAGTTACTACACCCTATACCTGCTTGGTGAACAGAGGTGTGACCATCCCCACTCCCAACTACCTTCTGGGCCCATAGGAACCCCATCACAGTAGGTGTGCTCAGACGGGAGCCTGGATGCCCTACCCAGTCATCCCACGATTTTTTTTTTTTTTT
>NW_006922196.1:1271706-1303199 GCF_000298275.1 Orycteropus afer afer
ATATGTGAACTGCTGTATGAAAAGTGAATTTACTCTGTAAATCTTCACCCAAATCAAAATAAAATTTTTTAAAAAATGGAAAAAGAAAAAAAATAATAATGAAGGATCAGTGAAACACTTGGTAACAGGGATGAATCTGGAGGACTTATGCTAGGTGAAGTAAGTCCTCACAAAAGGACTGTATGAGTCCACTATTATAAAACGTCAAGGAAAGATACATACCCTTCACAAGGTTTATACCTACATCAAAGAAACATTCTTTGATGTTTACCAAGGATGAGATAGGAGGGGAAAGGAGGGAAAATCACTAACTAGATAATATATATTTATTAATTTGGGTAAAGAGAAAGGCAATATACAATAAGAGGGTGATTAGCACAATATCACTTAGGCAAAGGAAGACACTGACAAGTGCACAAGAGTTACAAAGGGAAATACTATTACATACACTATTTTTCAGTATCAGTAAAAACAAAAAATAATTTACAAGTGGATACATGGGCAGACAGGCAAGTTGCATAGGTAAGGGTAGGAGAAATGGACTACAACCACAACCATATATAGATTAGGCAGAGGATATTTCAGCATACATACTTGTATGTGCTATAAATATCCATATAGCAGTCAGGGGGTAAAGTTATGAAAACTTCTAAACTAGAACCAAACACCTTGAGTTAATAAATCACTGGGTTTGTGGGCTTAAAAATCAGTCTCAGGTGACAGCTAACTCAAAAGGCATAACGTAGTTTGCAAAGACAATGTTCTACATTCTACTCTGGTAAGTTAAGTAGTGACTGAGGTCTTAAAAGCTAGTGAGCAGCCATCTAAGGTAAAACTATTTGTATCTCTCCTCTGAAGCACATAGGAGTGAAGAAAATCAAAGATACATGGAAACAATTAATCCAAAGGACTAACGAACAGCACAAACCTGGTCTCCTCAACCCTGAGACCAAAAGAACTAGATGGTACTCGGCTACCACTATGGACTGCTCTGAAAGGGATCACAATAGAAGGTCCTAGATAGAGTGGGAGAAAAATCAACAAAACTCAAAATCATAGAAAAGACCAGGCTTACTGGGGTCTGATAGAGATTGATAGAACCCTCAAAAGTGTGGCCCTTGGTTATCCTTCCAACCTGGAACTGAAGTCGCCTGTGGCTCAACTTTCAGCCAAACAATAGACAGGCCTATTAGGTGAACAATAATGATATAGGGGTACACATTTCTTAGAATAATTTTCCATACAAGAGTAAAAGAGAAGTTTTTCCCAGGATAAAATAACAGAAGGCAGAAAGGGACAGGAAAGAAGGACAAATGGAAACAAGAAACACAGGGATGAAGTAGGGTAAGTGCTGTTGTGAGGATTGCAATGAGTATCACAAACAAAATGTATATGAACTACTGAATGGAATACTAATTTGCTTGTAAACTTTCACTTAGGTCACAATAAAACATTAAAAAGTAAAAATTAAAGAATGGAAATTTATTCAGAATAAAGAATGGAACTAATATTACAGTTCTTGAGTTTACAAGTCCAGATCCAGGGTGTCAGCAGGACCATGCCCTCTCAAACAGCTCTAGGGAAGAGTGTTCCTTGTCTCTTACAGCTTCTGGTAACCAGTTGCCATCTAGTCATACCAACTCACTGTGACCACATGTATATCAAAGTAGAACTGTGCTCCACAGGGTTTTCAATGGCTGTTTGTTTGGAAGTACATAGATAGTCAGGCTTTTCTTTCTAGGCACCTCTGGAGGAACTTGAACCTCCAATCTTTTGGTTAGCAGTCAAGCATATTGACCATTTTCACTACTTAGGAACTCCATGCTTCTGGGAGATAGTGCATATACTTCTTCCCCCTATATGGCTTGCTCTCTCGTGCTTGTTCCCCCCTATTATAAGACAACACTTGGAAGGAAATAGGGCTAAGACCACCCTACTCTAATAAGCCTTAACTGATAATATCTTCAAAGAAAGACCTTATTTTCCCAAACAAGGTCATATCCACAGGTAGAGGGGTTAAGAATTTCTCCATATATTTTGGGGGGACACAATTTAACCTATAAAAGCCCCTTTCAAAATCTTCACCTGGGCAGTTAAGAGTGTTCAGAAGGTGGTTGTTAGGATTGAATTGAGTCCCTCAAAAATATGTGTCAAGTTGGCTACACCATGGTTCTCAGTATGATGTAATTACCCTCCATTTTGTGATCTGATGTAATTATCCTATGTGTTATAAATCCTAACCTCTATGATGTTAGGTGGCACAGTGCCTATGGCATTTGACTGCTCACCAGAAGGCTGGAAGTCCAAACCCACCAGCCACTCCTAGGAAGGAAGATTGGGCAATCTACTTCCATAGAGATACTGCCTTGTAAACCCAAGGAGGAGTCGCTATGAGTCAAATAACCTCGACAGCAATGAGTTTTGGGCTTTGATACTAGAGAGGCAGAATTAGACGCAGTTATGTTAAGGAGATTAGGTTTTATGATGTTACGAATAGGTTATGTCTTGGGTCAATCTCATCTGAGCTATAAAAGAGGTCAAACAAGTGAACAGACATATAGGGACCTCAGTACCACCAAGAAAGAAGAGCTGGGAGCAGAGCATGTCCGCTGGACCCAGGGTTTCTGCACTGAGAACCTCCTAGATCCAGGTAAAGACTAATGCTATGACATATGGGGATTTCCAAGGAACACTGGGCCCACAGATGTTGAAAAGAGACAAGAACCTTCCCCCAGAGCTGACAGAGAAAGCCTTCTCCTAGAGCTAGCACCTTGAATTCCAACTTCTGGCCTCCTAAACTGTGAGAGAATAAATTTGTTTTTTAAAGCCATCCACTTGTGGTATCTCTGTTACAGAACTACTAGATAACTAAGACAGCAATCCATTGTTCAAGTAGAATAAAAATCTCTGTTCACAACACCAATACCACAGCTAGCTCAGGTAGCCCAGGACCACTGCCCAGGTGCATTACTGCATAAAGATTAAGTATCTGTAGAGTCTAAGTGTCAAATCACAAACTATTTAAAGTATAAACATATACTGTAACAGATACAGGCAAGAGAAAAAATCAACTATATGTCACACACAAAAACCCGTTTTTATTTGCTTACCTTTTGCTAAGAGAAAAACTTGTCATACACGCAAACAAACACAGCTGTTTAAATTGTTGTGCTAAAAGAAGCATTCATCTAAAATGCTGTTCTGTTAACTGATTAACATTCATTCCCAAGGGCCTTAACATTTTTAACTCTTAAAACACATTTGTTCATTAAATTCTTTACTGAATGAAAATAGGAAATAAAGTAACAAAGTTTCTATTGGCTATGGTATGGAAGGAAAGTCTTTGTTCTTTTCCCCAAAAATTTATAATTACACATAAAGGTAAGTTGAGTAAGGGCTATAGCAGGGGAAATAAACAATTAACAATTTCTGAATTAGAATTTTTATTGTTCTATTGCTTGTCAGGAGCTCTGGTGGCATACAACCTAAGGCATTTGACTGCTATCCAGAAGCCTGGTGGTTCAAACCCACCAGCCACTCCTCCGAAGGAAGACTGGGCAATCTACTTCCATAGAGATTTGAAACCCAAGGAGGGGTCGCTATGAGTGGGAATAGACTTGACTTTAGTGAGTTTGGTTTCTTTTTTGTATTGTTTGTCAGAAAGCTTTGACCTAAAGTTCACTCTTTTGTTGCCAACACTTAAACACTCTGCCTTCTGCCAGACTGGCAGAAGCACTGAGTCAGCAGGAGCAGTAGCAGAAGCTACCTCCCAGGCCCCAGCCAGCCCTGGGTTCACCCCTGCTTAGTACCCGCCTGGCCCACAGGCACCTATGACGAGGTCCTGGTTTCAGATAATATAATGTTGTTGTTGTTGTTATGTGCCGTCGAGTCAGATCTGACTCATAGCGACACCTCCTTGGGTTTCCGAGGCAGTATCACTATGGAAGTAGATTGCCCCATCTTCCTTCTGAAGAGTGGCTGGTGGGTTTGAACCACCAGCCTTCTGGTTAGCAGTCAAGTACCTTAGGCACTATGCTACCTGAGCTCCCAGATAATACAATAGCTGGGTGTTTTCAGAAATACCAAATATTAACACAATACACTCACTGCCCTCAAGTGGGACCCTACTCGTAGTGAGCCCTCCTTGTATTTCCAAGGTGGTATCACTACGGACAGATTTGTTAGTTCTTTCTGTACTAACTAACAAATCTGTCCTGGAGGAAGTGCAGCCGGAATGCTCTTTGGAAGCGAGAATGGCCAGACTTCATCTCACCTACTTTGGTCATGTTATTGGAAGGGAACATTCCCTGGAGAAGGATGTCATGCTTGGTAAGGTGGAGGGTCGACAAAAGAGGGGAACGTCCTCAATGAGATGGACTGACACGGTGGGTGTGGCAATGGGCTCAAGTATAGCAGGGATAGTGGAGCTGGCACGGGATTGGGCGGTGTTTCATTCTGCTGTGCATGGGGTCGCTATGAGTCGAAGACGACTCAATGGCACCTAACAACAACAACAATCACTATGGAAATAGATTGCCCAATCTGCCTTCCGAGGAGTGGCTGGTAGGTTCTGGTAGGTTCGAACCACCAGCCTTCTGGTTAACAATTAAATGCCTTAGGCACTATCCTTTAAGGAGGTCTGGTGGTGTAGTACCTAAAGCATTTGACTGCTAACCAGAAGGCTGGTGGTTCAAACCCACCAGCTACTCCTTGGAAGGAAGACTGGACAATCTACTTCTGTAGTGATATTGCCTCAGAAACCCACTATGAGTTGGATCCGATTCAACAGCAGTGAGTTTGGTTTTTTGGTTTTATTGAGCTAAGAATTGTCAAGCATAATCAGTTATTTGCTAGTCTAAGTAAGACCTTACCTTTGGATATAGAGAGGCCACAAGAGGAGGGCATTATCAATAATCAAGGTGGTATACACAATAACACCAGGGAGGTACATACTCCTTAGAACAATCAATCAAATGAGATCAAAAGAGCTGCATTTGCCCAGGGATAAAGCTCAGAAGGCCAGAAGGGATAAGAAAGAAGGACCAATGAACGCAGTAATACAGGGCAGAAGTGGGAAAAATGCTGTTATATTGTGGGGATTGCAATCAGTATCACCAATCAAAATGCATATGAACTGCTGAACGAAAAACCAATTTTCTCTGTAAACTTTCACCCAATTCACAATAAAAAGTTTGGGGAAAAAATAATCAAGGTGGTAGAATTCCACATGCAAAGGTAGACTTAAGTTCAACTGCTTGTTTGTTTTTGTATGTGGATATTTGGAAAAAAAATATAAAAGCATTTAAAAATGTTTTAACCAATTTTGTTTTACTAAGGTTCATATGTGTAGCCCAGTGCCAATTTACTGGTATTAGTTCAGATTCAGTTAATGAGAACATTATAGTATTTAACATGCAAAAACCCTGGAATCTGTTTGGAAACAAATGGCAGCTCTGCACGCAGTTTTGTGAAAGAAAACTCTCTTACACCACTGTACAGGGACCCACCAGGGTCCTTCTGGGCTGCTTCTGGGACTCACCACTCAGCTGTACAACCGGAGGCCACAGCAGGCTTTGAACTCCTTTACTTCTTCTTCCAACCTCACCATGCTGAGATTTAAGCACATCCTAAGGGTTTTTCTCCGAGGATTGTCATAAAAATAGTTCTTAAGTGTTGTACTCAACAAAATATTTTCATCTCTCCTGAAATTATACCTTCACTTTCTCTAAATAACTGAAGTACTTAAAATTCAACAATTCCATTTGATTCACAGCAGTTTAGCAAAGGAAATTAAGTATAATCCCAAGTTGTCCATGCTGCCTCCCCAAAGAACATGTCTGGGTTTGTTGATTCTGAATATCTGCACATTCTGGAACAAACTATTAATTATTCTGCTCCCTGAAATTTCAGCTCCAATCTTAGGAACCCCAAGTTTGGTCTTCCATGACCTTTAAACCCAAATAGCCATACAGTAAATAAGTGAGTAAATCCCAGGAAATTTCCCAAAACTGGCTATGTGACTGTGGTAAAAACTAATCTCTGTACTTTCCTTCAGCTTCCCCCAAATATTCTTAAATTGCTGGGCAAGTCAAAGGATAATATGGAGATTTGTTTATTCAGTGCATATAGGTTGGGTGGAGAAAGTGTTTCATTTGTTTGGTTTAGCTCAACAACTAGAAAGCAAATTCCCATTTTGGCCATCCTGTCTCCCATCACATATTAAAGCTGACTCAAAGACAATACAACAAACTCTTCTAATAGACCAAACACATCACTCTCTTCCCTCAACTAGATAAAACTTTTTAAAATCAGCTAATCCTTTCCTTGTACTTTATTAGAAGTTCACAAACTTAAGACTTCAACATTTTGTTCCACTTACCAAACTTAAACTTTTACTTTCCTGCTGTTGTTGTTATGTGCCTTCGAGTCGGACCTGACTCATAGTGACCCCTCCTTGAGTTTCTGAGGCAGTATCACTACGGAAGTAGATTGCCCCATCTTCCTTCCAAGGAGTTGCTGGTGGGTTTGAACTGCCAGCCTTCTGGTTAGCAGTTACTTTCCTGTAGTAAGGCCAAAATTGTTAAAACACTCTAGCCATCTGATACACTGCTTTTAACTTCTGATGTCAGTTTAAATTTCTGTCAGTCTGTGGTTTTTTTCAGTGGGTAGGAATGGCTAAAAGCCTCAAGTAGGAAAAAGGCTCTAAAGTAGGACCCATATTTATTAACTGTTGTTGTTGTTGTTATGTGCCGTCAAGTCGGCCCAACTCATAGCGACCCCTCCTTGGGTTTCCGAGACAGTATCACTACGGAAGTAGATTGCCCCATCTTCCTTCCGAGGAGTGGCTGGTGGGTTTGAACCACCAGCCTTCTGGTTAGCAGTCAAGTGCCTTAGCCACTATGCTACCAGAGCTCCCATTTATTAACTATAACTTATTAAATTAAATAAGTTAAACTGTCAGTTTACCCACCTATAAAATAGGGCAAATAATACCAGGATTGCAAAGTCTGTGTAAGGATTAGCAAACAGTAGTAAAGGATCAGCATTTGTGAGGGACTTTTATCTAAGACTTATCTTTGTATCTAAGATACCCTGATTTTAATCACGATTCTTTAATTTTCTTTGAAAAAGGAGAAATTTGTTCTAGATCAGGCTGTCAGATGTGTTCAACTGAAGTCTAGGATCCCAAGGAGATATCGCAAGAACAAGAAAAGTAAGGAGGAAGACTTCCAAAATTCTATGATCTAACCATAAGCTGTTACTTCAAGTGCTGAAAAATATTAATATAGGAATATACCTTTCCTGGTGAGAAATAAGATACATTGGTAATTTTTTACATACTATCAAATATACGAAACAAAAAACAAATCCACTGCTATTGAGTCAATTCCAACTCATTTAAATCCATATGTTACAAAATAGAACTACACCATAGGGATTTCTTGGCTGCCATCATTACAAAAGCAGATTGCCAGGTGGTACCACTGGGTGAATTCAAATCTTCAACTTTTAGATTAGTGAAGAAAAGAAAACCTTCACTGCCATCAAGTTGATTCCATCTCATAGCAATGCCTACTGGGTTTCTGAGGCCATAAATCTTTAGAGAAGTAAATTTCTCCATCTTCTTTCCACAGAGTGGCTGGTGAGTTTGAAGTGGTGACCTTCTGGTTAGAAGCCACATACCTTATCCACTGCACCAGCAGAGTCCAGCACAAACTGTTTCTGCCACCCAGGGTCCTTGAATATTTAAAAGCATTGCCAATAAAGACAAGGAAAGAATGCCCAACTTCACTTGTACTGTTCAGTTTTTCATGAGACTTCCTAGTAAGTGCAATGAAAATTTTTTTTAAAAGAATAAAATGAATTTGAAAGAAAGAGACAATGTTATTATTAGTTGTAGACAAAATGATTATCTACAAATGAAATTCAAAAATATATACATACTATCAAATCTGACAAGTTTAACAGGATTGCAAGAAAAAAAGTAAAAATTTTTAACTTTCCCTATTTCAACAATAATTAAAAATGTATGTTTTAAATTAGTAATAAACACCAAGTACCTAGAAAGAAATCTAAAATACATGTGCAAGAAGTAATAATTAAGATAAAATTATGAAACTGTACCTAAATTCTTAAGAGAGGTAGTCTTGAAAAAGTGTCTATTGTTAGAAATGCTAAATACTTAAATTATACCAATTCTTCTCAAAGCTATCTATAAATTAAGAGTAAATCCAATCAGAATCCCAACAAGAGTTTTTCACCATACTTGACACACCAATTTAAAAGTTTATAAGGAATAAAATACATTTTAAAAACTTAAAGAAGGTAGAGGAAATCTCCCTAGGGTAAGTTTAGTACTATGGTAAAACTATAAAAATTATAACATTGTGATACCAGTGTCAGAATTCACAAAGAAACTAAAGATCAAATCCCAGACACAGATATATATATATATATATATATATATAATTAAATGGCAAAAGTGGCTTTAATAAGTTAGCAAGAAATGAATGAACAAGTCAATAAATGATGATTCTAGGGCAACTGGCTATCCATGTTAAATTTAAAAATCTGTATCCTACACCACCCAAAAAAAGTAAACTCTACATAGATTCAAGATAAGCATGTAAAAAGATGCTTATGCCTTTTTTAAATAGAAATTATGAGAATTTCTATATAACATGAAAGTAAGAAAAGTTTTCCTAAATAAGATAAAAATTATTAAGAAAATACATCAAAATTTAAAACATCTTGGTAAGTCCCTACAAATTCATAAGGTAAATGACAATCTGGATTCGGGAAGAAATTTGAAACATATTTCTAACAAAATATCCACCATATACAAAACCAAAAAAAAAAAAAAACCCTCACTGCTGTTGAGTCAGATCCAAGTCACAGCGACCCCTCCTTAGGTTTCCAAAGTGGTATCAATATGGAAGTAGATTGCCCAACCTTCCTTCCAAGGAGTGGCTGGTGAGTTTGACCTGCCAGCCTTCTGGTTAGCAGTCAAATGCCTTAGGCACTGTGCTACCAGAGCGCCTACCATATATAAAGACCATGTAAATCAATAGCAAAAAGGCAAGTAATCTAATAGGAAAATGGACAAGGGATATAAACAGGCAATTTCATGAAAAAGAAATGCAAATGGCAAATGACATATGAAAATATGTTCAAATTCATTATATGGAGAAAACAGAAATATGTTAAAACAGTGAGAAAAATCAGGATGCAGCTTTATTTGTGAAAATAATGAAACTGATGCTTCAAGACCCCTCATATATGTGAGCCTTTTCTAAGACCCTGTCTTTCCACAGTGTTTTTCTCATTTGAAATTTCTCACTTGAAATCAGAGTTCATAAGGCGGCAGTGGGATAGTATAGCTAAAGTATTGAAAGTAAAAAAAAAAAAAAAAAAAAAACCCATCAACCAAGAGGTCTACAGCCAGCAAAACTATCCTGTAAAAGATAAGTTCTCAATGTAGAAAGACTGAGGGCTTTCCCCTTGAGAATAGGAATGAAACAAAGATGCTCATTATCACCACTCTTACTCAATATCACACTGGAAGTCCTAGCCAGAGCAATAAAGCAAGAAAGGGAAATACAGCATATCCAAATTGGAAAGGAAGAAGTAAAACTATTCACAGAGGACATGATCCTATATATAGAAAATTCCAAAGATTCCACAAGAAAGTTACTAGACATAGTAGAAGTATTCAGTGAAGTGGCAGGGTACAAAATCAACACAAAAAATCAGTTGGGTTCCGTGACACTAACCAGGAGAACTCTGAAAACGAAATCAAGAAAACAAAACCATTTCAAGAGCCACAAAAGGGGATAATACTTAGTAATAACCCTACTCAGGGATGTAAAAAACCTACACAATGAAAACTATGAAACAGTAATGCAAAAAATCTACAGAAATGGAAGAGCATTCCATGCTCATGGATTGTGAAAATGTCAATACTACCCAAAGTAATCTATAGATACAATGCAATCCTGATACAAATCCCTATAACATTCTTTACTGAAATGGAAAAATTAATCACCAACTTTATACTGAAATGAAAGAGGTTTGGAATAGCCAAAGCAATATTGAAGAAGAATAATGTAGGAGCCTTCACACTTCCCAATCTCTAAACATATTATACAACTTCAGGAATAAAAACAGCCTGGTACTGGTACAAAGACAGACACATAGAATCAAAAAAAAAAAAAAGTAAGTCAATCCATCTATGGGCAGCTAATTTTTCATAAGGGATTAAAATCCATCCATTGGGGAAGAAACAACCTTTTTAACAAAAAACTAAATATTCATTTGCAAAAAATGGAACAGGATCCCTCATACCATATAAAAAATAATAATAATAACTCTAAATGGATCAAAGACCTAAATGTAAGTATAAGGAGAAAACTATGGAAACTTTTTCTTTCCTTTTTGCAGAAATAGACTATTAACCACAATATAAATGCATGAACAGCAGAAGATAAATTAGATAACTGGGACCTCATAAAAATTAAATACTTATGCTCATCAAAAGACTTTATCAGAAGAGTAAAAAGAGGACCTCCAGATTGGGAAAAAAAATATTTGGGAACAACATATCTGATAGGGGTCTAACTCCAAAGTATATAGAAAATTTCAACAACTCAACAAAAAGACAAATAATCCAATAAAAAATAGAGAAGGATAAGAACAGACACTTCACCAAAGAAGACATTCAGACAGCTAATAAACACATGAAAAGATGATTGCAATCATGAGCTATCATGAGCTATTAGAGGGATGCAAAGGAAAACTACAACAAGATACCATTTCACTCCTACAAAAATAATAATGATAAAAAAAAAAAAAACCAGAAAATAGCAAATGCTGGCAAGGTTGCAGGAGACTGGATACACTGATGATGAAATTGTAAAATGGTACAACCCCTATGGAAAACATTAAGGTTCTTTCTCAAAAAGCCAGAAATCAAAATACCATATGACCCAGCAATCCCACTCCTAGATATATACCCTAGAGATCTAATAGCAGTGACACAAATAGACATATGCACACTTATGATCATTGAAGCATTATTCACAAAAGCAAAAAGATAAAAACACCTTTTTACAAAGACGGTGCCGAAAGCAAAGAAGGAAGCCCCTGCCCCTCCCAAAACTGAAGCCAAAGCAAAGGCATTGAAGGCCAAGAAGGCAGTACTGAAGGGTGTCCACAGCCACGAAAAAAAAAAAAAAAAGAAGATCCGCATGTCACCCACCTTCCGGCAGCCTAAGACACTGAAGCTCTAAGGGCAGCCCCAATATCCTCAGAAAAGCACCCCCAGGAGAAACAAGCTTGACCACTATGACATCACCAAGTTCCCTCTGACTACTGAGTCTGTCATCAAGAAGATAGATAACAACACACTTGTGTTCATTGTGGATGTCAAAGCCAACAAGCACCAGATCAAACAGGCTGTGAAGAAGATCTATGACAACGATGTCGCCAAGGTTAACACCTTGACCAGGCCTGATGGAGAGAAGAAGTCATATGTTCATTCGCCTGGCTCCTGACTATGATGCTTTGGATGTTGCCAACAAAACTGGGGTCATCTAAACCAAGTCTAGCTGGCTAATTCTAAACAATTTTTTTCACCATACACACACACAAAAAGATAAAAACAACCTAAGTGCCCATCAACAGATGAATGGATAAACAAACTAGTACATACATACAATGGACTATTATGCAGCCATAAACAATAATGATAAGTTCTTGAAACATTTTTAACATAGATGAATCTGGAGGACATTTTGCTGTGTGAAATAAGTCAATCACAAAAGGGCAAATATTGCATAAGGCCATTATTATAAAAAAATCAAGAAAAGGTTTACACACAGTAACTAACATTCTTTGATGATTTCCAGGGAAAGGATGGGAGATCACTAAATAGAGAGTAGACACATGTTTAAGTGGGTGAAGAAAAAGGTAATATGCAATAAGGTGGGCTTAGCACAATATGATCAAGGCAAAGGAAGACACTGGCACAAGAGTTAAAGGCATTGCATTAGGGTAAACTGCAGTCAATGTCATGAGACAACATGTGTGTGAAATGCTGTATGGAAAGTAAATTTGCTCTGTAAACTTTCACCCAAATCGCAATTTAAAAAAATAAAAAAAAGTTAAAGGCAACAAAATGAAATACACTGCCATAGAGTCAATTCTAACTCACAGTGACTCTCAGTGACCCTACAGGACAGAATAGAGTTTCCAAGACTATAAAAAGAAAAAAAGTAAACTTCCTCATCTTTCTCCCATGGAGCAGCTGGTGGGTTTGAACTACCAACTTTTTGGTAAGCAGCCAAATGCCTCAACCACTACACCACCAGAGTTCCCTAAAGGCAACAAAGGTCAATACTATTGCACAAATAATCCTGTAATAACAGTAATAAACAATAATCTGCAAGTGGATACATAGGCAGACATGCAAACTAAATAAGTGTGGGAAGGTGAATGGAGTTATACTCATGAGTATATGCAGGTTTGGAAAAGATATTTCTACATATGTATTTGTAAGTCCTGCAAATATATCCATGTATACAATAGAGCCTACAAGGGCAGAGATGCGAAAACTTCTTAGCTATCACAAAACACCTTGAGAAAATGAGTCAGGGGCTTTGGAGCTTAGGATTACAGTCTTGGGGGACAACTACATTAATGAGCATAACATAGTCCACAAAGACAATTTTCTACATGTTACTTTGTTAAGTACGACTGAGGTCTTAAAAGTTTGTGAATGGCAATCTAAGATGTAAAAATTGGTCTCTCCCCATCTGGAACAAAGAAGAGTAAAGAAAATCAAAGACTCAAAGAAATAAGTAGTCCAAAGGACTAATGGAACACGTGAACCACAGCCTCTACTACGCTGAGACCAAAAGAAATAGATGGTCCTGGGCTAAAATTGCTGACTGCTCTGGTCAGGATCACCACAGAAGGTCCTGGACAGAGTGGGAGAAAAATGTAAAAAATTCAAAGTCATCAAAAAGACTAGACTTACTTCTCTGAAACAGACTGGTGGAACCTCTGTGACTATGGCCTTTAGACACCTTACAAACCTGGAACTGAACCCAATCCCAGGGATCACTTTGCAGCCAAACAAGAGACAGACCTAAGTAAATAATAATACCCATGAGAAACATAATCCTCAGAATAATCAACATACGAGACCAAAAGAGCAGCATCTGACCAGAAATAAACCTCAGAGGGCAGAAAGGGGCAGGAAAAATGGATAAATGGAAACAGGAAACCAAAAAAGAAGTTGGAAGAATGTTATTACATTAAGGGAATTACAACTAGTCAGAAAAAAAAAATGTATAAATTGTTGAATGGAAAATTAATCTGAAAGTAAACTTCCCAAACCATAATCAAAAGAAAAATAAGGAACAATTTTGATAAATGCTATAATATTTACAGTTTTGTAACAACAATAATAACAACCAAAAAAATGTGTGTGTAGTTCCATAGGTAGACATGTACGCATATATGTCTAGGAAGCCATAGGGAGGTATACAAGTGTGCGCATGTGTTGTGTTGTTGTTAGGGCCATCAAGTTGTCTTCAACTCATAGCAACCCTACACACAGTAGAACGAAACACTGCCCAGTCCTGGCCTACACTCAGTAGAACTGCCCTACACACAGTAGAACGAAACACTGCCCAGCCTTACTATTCTTGATGTACCTGAGCCCATCGTTGCAGCAACCGTGTCAATCCATCTTGTTGAGGGCCTTCCCCTTCTTGGCTGACCCTCTACTTTACTAAGCATGATACCCTTCTCCAGGGAATGGTCCCTTCTGACAACATGACTGAAGTAGGTGAGACGAAGTTTGGCCATTGTTGCTAACAAGGAACATTCAGCTGCACTTCTTTCAGGGCAGATTTGTTAGTTCTTTAGGCAGTCCATGGTATTTTCAGTATTGTTCACCACCACCAAAACTCAAAAGCATAAACTCTTCTTCAGTCTTCCTTATTCATTGTCCAACTCTCACATGCTTATGAGATGATTGAAAATTCCATGGTTTGTGTTAGGTGCCTCAGTCTTCAAAGAGACATCTTTGCTCTTCAGCACTTTAAAGAGGTCTTTTGAAGCAGATTTGCCCAGTGCAATATGTGTTATGAATTCTTGACTGCTGCTTCCATTGGTGTTGACTGTTGGAACCAAGTAATATGAAGTCCTTGACAACTTCAATCTCTTCTCCATTTATCGTATAGCTGTTTATTGGACCAGTTGTGAAGATTTATATATATATATAGAGAGAGAGAGAGAGAGAGAGAGGTAATCCATACTGCAGAATGTAGTCTTTAATCTTCATTAGTAAGCGCTTCAAGTCATCTTCACTTTAAGCAGGCAAAGTTGTGTCATCTGCATATCACAGGTTGTCAATGACTCTTCCTCCAATCCTGATGCCATGTTCTTCTTCATATAGTCCAGCTTCTTGGATTATTTGCTCAGCACACAGACTGAATAAGAATGATGAAAGGATATGACCCTGATGCACTCCCTTCTTGATTTTAAACCATGTAGTATCCCCTTGTTCTGTTCCAATGACAGCCTCCTGGTCTATATACAGGTTCCTTATGAATACAATTAAGTGTTCTGGAATTCTCATTCTTCTCAATGTTATCCATAATTTGTTATGATCCACACAATCAAATGCTTTTGCATAGTCAATAAAGCACAAGTAAACATCTTTCTGGTATTCTTTGCTTTCAGCCAAGATACATCTGACATCAGCAATGATATCCCTTGTTCCATGTCCTCTTCTGAATACCACTTGCATTTGTGGAAGCTCTCTGTCAGTATGAAAAAACTATTTACCCCACGCTGGCACCGGATGGGAATAGATAAGTAAACTAAATTACCCAAACTATTTCCCCCACCCTGGTTAAGACTGATAATTAGATAAAACCCTGGATGGAAATAGATAAGTAAGCTAAATTGCCCTGAACTATTTTCTCACCCTGGACAGATGAGTATTCAGTTCCTTAAAGAACTGAATGGAAAACATTCCTTCCTGCATATGATTGACTTCCTAAAAGTATTTTAGAAATGACTTGTAAATTAACTCGGGGGGGGGGGCATACACAATAGGACAAAAGGAACAAAAGTTAATTGTGGGCCCTCTCCCCTCTGCCCAAGCCCCTATCAGCTGATAACAGGAAACAGTGTGACATCCTGCTGTCATCCATTTCAAGTTCATGCCCCAAATTCCTCAACCTTTTGTGAATATGCACAACCCCCTCTCCTGAAACCTACAAAAACTGTGTTTCCATGGCATCTTGGAGTTTAGATCTGGGTACTAACCTACCCCTAACTCCTTGCACTGCTGCTTTGCAATAAAAAATTTTCTCTCCTCTCAATCTCGGTGTGTAAACTATTTTGGCCTGACTGTGCACCAGGCAGGGACCCGCATTTGGTCCGATAACAAGTATACTGCTGCAACCATTTTAATTATCCTCAGCACATGGAAAAGAACGAAGCTGTGCCTCTACCTCACACAAACAAAAATTAACTCAAAACAAATCACCTAAATCTAAGAGCTAAAACAATCAAACTCTTAGAAGAAAACATTCATACAAATCTGTGTGGCTTAGATGGTTTCTTGGATATAACATCAAAAGCACAGGCAACAGAAGAAAAAAGCAAATAAATTTAAACCTCATCAAAATTTACAATTTTGTTCATCAAAAACACACTACATGAATTCAGAGAGATCAACCTGGACAGATTTGGAAAACAACAGGTAGTACTAAAAGCAATTTTCAGAATGACATGTACACTTTAATACCAGAAGTCTTGGAGTGGTGCAAATGGCTAACATGCTTAGTTGCTAACAAAAAGGTTGGAGGTTTGAGTCCACCCAGGGGCAACTAGGAGCAAAGGACTAGAAATCGACTTCTAAAAAATCAACCACTGAAAACTCTATGTTGTATGGTTCGGTTCTGATACACATAGGGTCACCATAAGTTGAAGTCAACTCGATGACAACTTGTGCTTTTTGTATATGTGCAATTTTTGAAAAATGCATATGGTACTACATACTGATTTGGAAACCAAAAAATGAAGTAAAAATAAACTGAAGTTGGGGGAGGGCTCAAAAGAGATCACAACTGGATCTGTGATGCTTTAGTTCTTTAAAAATATCATAAAGAGCTGAATCAATATTACAAAGTTTGGGCATTTATCAATTCTGTTAAAGTTGGGTTATAAATACTTACCTGAACAGAAAAATGCTTGACTCTTAAAAAAGAAACTTCTCAACAAGAGGGAAAACTCATGAGCAATTCAGAAAATGCTCAGTAGAAAATAGTGAATTAACATTTTTCATCTATCAAATTGTAAGTATGAGTGTCTTCACACACACATACATACACACACAAACACACCATGACACCCCACACTAGCAAAGGGTCAGGGCAGTGATGCTGTCATGTCTTTAAAATGCCTTAAAAACACATACATCCCATTGAAACAGTTCTATTCTGGTAATTTATCTTAAGATTCTCATGAAATTGTATAAATATTATGAAACAAAGACATTACAATAATAACTCTGAACAAAAGAATCAGCACCAAGCTGATTCCTGTGAGATAGGGGTCAAATACACCCTTTTTCTTCAACTTCTCCACCATTTCTGATACCAGCCTTTCCCCCATGACACTGTTTCCTCTATTGGGTTCAACAATTCATTGCAGCAGTCAAAGAGAACTCATGGAAACAACACAACTGCAATTAACAACTATAATAATAGAGAAGGATATAAACAGAAACAAAGATATGAGTAAAAGGACAAGGTTCAGGAGGGTTCCCAGCAGACAGCTTCAATGTCTAAAGGGGGACCCACTAACTCTTTCCAAAAAACAATGTTTGTTCATTCATCAGTAAAGTTTCCTTCATACAGAAAACAGTATGACATCACTTGAGGGGCTTGGCTATTGGTCACTCCTCTCAGTGCTCAGCTGGGGTTCAGTCTATACACTCTGCTGCCACCATTTGGATCTATTTATTGTATCTACTTATTCTAATACCATTGCAGCCATTGCTTCTTTTCCCACTGGTCTGGGAGGGTCATAGTACAGAACCCTGTGTCCAAAGAACATGATCCTCTCCAGGATCTTGCAGCTCAGGAAGCCCCATCAGGAAGCTCGTGGGAGCCTCCACGTTCTAGGATTTTTATCAGTAACCAGACAGGTCCTCAAACCAATTATACACAGGTTGACTACAAGGTAGGGCCCTCCCAGCCCATCCCAGTAAAAGTTAGCTACTGGGTAGGGTTTTGGAACTAGGACCAAAGGCCTAATTGTTTCTTTTTAGTAAAATGATTCCACTCAACAATGCTGATATACAGTGTCAAGTCATGTTGTAGGTAATAAAAGAAAACAACCAAATTTTCTATTGTTAAAACCAGAATGTGTTAAATAAACTGTAACTACACAGTGATGCATGTAGAGACACAAAAAGGGATATTGGAGACAAACATTTACATACTTAGAGAAAATGCTCATGTTTGTTAAGCTGGCTTCCTGCAGAGGGGAGATGAGCTCATTTCTCACAGGGACCCCAAAATAACCTCCTTATGCACAAAATATCAGGAACTCTTTCCAACTGTCCCAATGTATCCTGGCCACAGCCCCTGGCCTTAAAACTTCACAGGCCTCTTCTGAATGATAATAAGAATGTACTGTGGTGAGCTCAAGGATTTCAGAGTTGATCAAGGAAAAGATAGGACCATGAGAAGACAGTGTACCAAAACAAGCCATTCACTGGGCAAGAGGTCCCTCCTAGGAGAAAGCTGTCCAGAGTCAGTGGTACAGGGGCCTACCAGAACGTGAAGGGAGCAAAGGAACTCCTGAGGGATGAGACAAATTAGAAGAGGCTTAAGTGTCTAGGTGACATTCTCCAGCAGCATGCTGGGGAATCTCTGGGTCAGAGATCTCTCAGCAGGACAGCAGTGGTTTGAAGTCTCTTATAGCTCTAAGATTTGTCTTATCTTTGGTTAGCAAATATTAGATTGCAGTTTCACAGGGTATACTGTAAAGCAGGCAGGCTCTACATGGCTAAAAATAGGGTTATTGGTGCTATTTTTAAAGAAATTTGATGGATGTGTAAAAATTTTAATTTGGTGCATGCAGGCTTTGAGCTAACTATCCTAGACTGCTGTGAAGAAATAAACAATGAAGGATCAATACACAGGAGCCATTTTTGGTTCATTTATATAACATTGACCTCTGTGACTAAAGTGCTAAGCAAGCTGTTACTGCTTATAGGAATTATTTCATTCCATTCCCTGACAAGCTTATGAGATAAAGTACATAAAATGTCCTCATCATGGGTAAAGAGAGGTAGGGTTGAGGTAATTCATCTACAGTCACACAAAGAATACCATTGGGGCCAACATTCCCATCCCATCACTTCTGCCCCTCCTCCTATCTCTGGTCCTCCATCACCTCTAACTTCAAGAGGTGTTCAGAGAGTTTAGTACAGACACAATGTTATTATTGTTAGTTGCTGTCAAGTAGGCCCCTGTGGTGCAGTGAATTACTTTGTACAGCTCTTCTAGACATGGTCTTTGTTACTCCCACCAGATTGGTGGGACTATGCAAATGTAAAGTGTTTGGGGCCCATCAAGGGGATTGGTTAGCTTGTTACAAATGTAAAAAAGGTACACTGGCACCACTGTGGGGGTGACATCATAGAAATAAGGTATATGCAACCCTAATGTAGGGATTGGTTAGTTTTGTTATTCCACCAGGCTTAAAAAGAGCCCTTCTATGAAAAACTAGGTATGTCTGTGCAGGGGGGAGTGTGCCCATGATCCTGTATAGGGTTGGTAGACAAAATTTCTACCAGAGTATTTCTATGTTCTGTAAGAATTTCCAGGTATATAATAAAGCTGACAAGAGAGAAGGTTGTAGTCACTTCTTGGCCACAGCCAGTTACCCAGAGGGAGCAAGCAGTCAGACCTGTGGGCTTGGGACCATGGTCACAGGGGACATCAAGCTCAATTAGCATTAACATACTACACAAAAACATTGTTCCACATCTGTGATAGTTGGAGCTGTGTGTCAACTTGGCTGGACCCCAGTTCTGTGTGGTTGTTCCCATGATGGGATCAGATGACTGTGTTCTGAGTGGCCAATCTGCCCAAGGAGAGTTTCCCTAGGGGTGTGGCCTGCTTCCAAGATATCCAGGGACATCCTGGCAAGAGAGACATTCTTTGAGGGATTGGAACCCTCGTGTGCGGACTACAAACTTCCGTGAGGGAGCAGCCCACCACTCGGCCTGGAGATCTTGGATTCGTCTTTTGTTGGAGTCAGCAACCAGTGTACTGCCTGCCAGCCTTGAATTGCTCAGCCCCCTGCACTTGCAGAAGCTAAGGCTGCCGCCAGCCCAAAGTTTCCCCCAGGGACTTTGGACTTGCCGGCTTCTATACGTTTGTGAGCCATCTTCCTAAGATAAATTTCTCTCTCTCTCTCTCTCTCTCTCTCTCTCTATATATATATATATATATATATACACATGCTGTGTTGGTTTTTGTGTTTCTCTAGAGAACCCAATCTAACACAACATCCTACTTTGGCGAGTAGTGACTAGGATCTTAAAAGCTTGCAAGCAGCCATCTATATTCAACAATGGGTCTCTCCTTGTCCAGAGCAAAGAAGAATGAAGAAAACAAAAGACACATGGGAACAATTAGTCCAAGCGACTGCTACACTATGCAATCCTCAGCCTATATGACTCTGAGACCAGAAGAACTAGATGGTGCCCAGCTACCACTGTCAACCACTCAGAGGGGGATCTATGTAGGAGATCCTGGATAGGATGGGATAACAACGTGGAACAAAACTCAAAATTACTTAAAAAAAACTCAAAATCATTTTTAAAAAAAGGGGGGGTGGAGAGACCAGGTTTGCTGCTAAACAAAAGACAGGGATATAAGCTGAACACTCACATTAGGCAGATACACTCCCTGGAAATATCAATCAAGGGAGAATAGAAGGGCTGAGACAGCTCAGGGGGCAGAAGTACATGGGAGGGAAGGACACAGGGAAGAGATAACTATAGGGAGCAAGTGGGAGGGAAGCTGTTGCATTGTGGGAAACTTCAGTCAATGTCAAGAGACAAAGTGTATGTGAACTGTGATATGGAAAATGAATTTGCTCTGTAAATTTTCACCCAAATCACAATAAAAATTAAAAATAAATGAAAATAAAAAGCCCTCCCAGAGGCCAAAAGGGAGATTCTCACTATAATCAAGACAAAGAAGAGCTGAGAGTGGAGCACATCCTTGGACCTAAGTGCCCTACACTGAGACAATGGCAGAAATGATGGTAAAGAGATGGCAGCAGCCAGGCCACGGAGCAAGAAAGCTGAGTGCCTTTGGGCAGAAGCTTGCTGGCAGAGTGGGGTGCACCTAGCTGCACCTATTGGCAGAGTTAAAAGAGCTTTGTAACACTTGCTAGAGCAGGGTGGAGGCCAAGAGGCCCAGGGCCAAAGAGAGGTGTGCCTTCGGACATGGCAGAGGGGAGGCTGTCCTGATCGAAGAACTGTATCCTGAGGGTTCCTGAACCTAAATTGTAACCTGTTGCTCCCTAATAAACCCCATAATCATGAGTATTGTCTGTGAGTTCTGTGTGGCATTGCAACGAAGTATTGAACCCAACAGAGAATAAGAATGCCATTAGAAGAACTGTTGGTGTCAGTGTTGGTAAAAAGGTTGGAAGGTGGCATCGTATCTGGCCTCATAGGAATCAGCCTTGAGTTGCAGATGGTGATTCTATCTCCCCCTTGTGAAGATAGAGGAAGTCAAAGGATACCACCCCCATGTCCTTTTTGCAGCCCCCAACTCATAGTGACCCCCATGCACATTGGGACAGAACAGTGCCCAGTCCTGTGCTGTCCCCATGATCAGTTGTGTATTAAACAACTGTGATCCACAGGATTTTCACTGGCTGATTTTCAAAAGTAGATTGCCAGGCCTTTCTTCCTAGTCCGTTTTAGTCTGGAAGTTCCAATGAACTTAGCAACATAGAAACTTCCACTGACAGATGGGTGGAGCCTGCACATGAGACATACTGGTTTGGAACAGAACCTGCATCTCCCACATAGAAGGCAATTCTACCAGTAAATCACCAACAACCTCATATATGTGATATAGTTGTTTTTGTTGTTGTTGTGTGCCATCAAGTCAATTCTGACTCACAGAGAAGACAGAACTACCCCATAGGGATTCCTAGTAATATTTACAGGAGCAGACTGCCAGATATTTTCTCCCATAGAACAGGTGGTGGTTTCAAACCACCAACTTTTGGGTTAGCAGCTCAGTGCTTAAGCCTTGTGCCACAAGGGCTCCTTCATACACATGATAACAATACCTTATTCCACCAAATGTAAGATGATAACAACTATAAGACACATTGTTACTTAATTAGCCACAAAGAAGACAATATGCTACCAATTAAACTCTGAACTAGCATCTACTGTAACAGCACATCCCAACTTCAGACCTGTTGAAATGTGAAAATATGCATATCGTGGATCAGAATACAGCATACATATTAAAATATTAACAGTGATTATTTCACAGTAATAAAATTATGGACAAATGATTTTGCTCATTTGTATTTCCTAAATTTTCTATGGTTGCAGCAGTATGTTGACAGGGAACTGCCAGAAATTCAAGAAGAGGACATAGAATGAAAGATATCATTGCTGATGTGAGATGGATCTTAGCTGAAAGCAAAGAATATCAGAATACTAGAAAGACATTTACCTGTGTGTTTTATTGACTATGCAAAGGCATTTGACTATGTGAATCATAACAAATTATGGACAATGTTGTGAAGAAGGGGAATGCCAGACCACTTAATTGTGCTCATGAGAAACGTGTACACAGACCAAGAGGCAGTCATTCAAACAGAATAAGGGGATACTGCATGGTTTAAAATCAGGAAAGGTGTGTGTCAGGGTTATACTCTTTCACCATGCTTATTAAGTCTGTATGCTGAGCAAATAATCCAAGAAGCTGGACTACATGGAGAAGAATGTGGCATTATGATTAAAAAACTCATTAATACCTTGTGATATGCAGATGACACAACTTTGCTCTCTGAAAGTAAAAAACACTTGAAGCACTTACTGATGAAGACCAAAGACTATAGGCTTCAGTATGGATTATCTAAACATAAAACAAAATTCCTCACAACTGGACCAATAAGCAACATCATGAAAAATGAAAAACAGATGAAGTTGTCAAGGATTTCATTTTACTTAGATCCACACTCAATGCCCATGGAATAAAAGCAGTCAAGAAATCAAATGACTTATAACACTGGGCATATCTGCTGTGAAAGATTTCTTTGAAGTGTTTAAGAGCAAAGATGTCATTCTGAAGACTAAGGTGCACCTGACCTAAGCCATGGTATTTTCAATAAACTCAGAATGCATATGAGAAGTGGACAATGAATAAAGAAGACCAAAGAACAATCAATGCATTTGAATTGTGGTGTTGATGAACAATACGGAATGTACCATGAACTGCTAGAAGAATGAGCAAATCTGTGCTGGAGGAAATACAGCCGGAATGCTCCTTAGACGCAAAAATGGCCAGACTTCGTCTCTCTTACTGTGCTCATGTTGTTAGAAGGAATCAGTACCTGGAGAAGGATATCATGCTAAGTAAAGCAGAGGATCAGCAAAAAAAGGGAAGGCTCTCAATAAGATGGATTGGCACAGTGGGTGTAATGATGACCTCAGCACGGCAACAATTTTAAGAATGGCACAGGACTAAGCAATGTTTCCTTCTGGTGTACACAGACTCACTGTGAGTCAGAACCAACTCGATGGCACCTAACAACAACAACAACAAATTTTCTACAGTGAACTATATTACTGCAAAAATTAGAAAAATGGTAAAAAGATATTATTTTAAAGGGGAAAGAAAACTAAATAAACCAACCATATTTACCATGAAACTAATGAAACCTACACTTCATGGCCTCCCACATGCCAGGCTACTTACAATGTCCCTGAGAAAGGCAACTTTGCTTGCATTTGTAGTTTTGTATTATTTTTCATAAAAGGACCCTCCCAAACAACATATGGCATCAACAAGTGTAAAGTATCTAATATGTCTGTACTGACTTCTCTGAAAGAGAGAAATGAAAACATTTTCAACTTAGGTAAGGACACAAGCAAACACTGATAATCTCACTATACTGAGCTGAATGAGGGTTTTTATGGCTAGAGATAGAATTCAAAAAACCAAAGTATGAGTCCTTGCCAATTCACCTTATGTACAGCCACCACCCATCTGTCAGTGGGGGCTTATGCTTTGCTATGATGCTGAACAGGTATCAGTGGAGCTTATAAACTAAGACTTAGGAAGAAAGATCTGGCAATCTACTTATGAAAATCAGCCAATGAAAACCTTACGGTCATAATAGTCCAGTCCCATTGTGCACAGGGTCACCATGAGTTGGGGGATGACACAATGGCGCTAAAAACAACAACACTGGATTGAACAGCATCCCAAAAATGCACATCAAACTGGAACCTGTGAATGTGACCTTACTTCGAAATAAGATCTTTGCAGATATAATCAAATTAAAATGAGATTATTAGGTGGGCTGTAATCCAATGACTCACACTATTATATGTGGGAAATCTAGCCATAAACACACCCAGAGGGAAAACGGTCATGTGAATAAAGTTGTAAAAATTGGAGTTATGCTACGATGAGCCAAAAAATGCCAACCAGAAGCTGGAAGAGGCAAGGAAAGACTCTTCCCTAGAACCACTGAAGGTAGCACGGTGCTTCTAGAAACCTTGATTTTGGACTTTTCGCCTCCAAAACTGTGAAAGAAAAATGTCTGTGTTTTAAGCCACCCAGTTTGCAGTAACCTGTTATGGCAGCCCTAGGAGACTAATACACACACACCTAGGTGGTAAAACTAATATTCTCCCTCTCATAACTACCACTCCTGTCCTCCTTCTTTAATGCCTATACTTGCTCATGCATAATCCACAGGGGCACTCTCAGTTCTTTAAGCCACTTGCAGGCTCTGCACTGCTGAAGTTTTGTACATAAATGGTGAGCTGCCAATGTTTTGTAAATGCCACAGGGAGTGTTCACCCAATGGTTCTTTCTTTTCTTTGGAATTTCTCTAGTTCTTTAAAAAGTCAGCTTCTTTTCATCTGCAGTGAGATTTTCTTTTTAAATCCCTCTTTAAACATTTCCTTTTGTGTGATGTCTTAGCCTTAAGTATTGAATCTTAAGGAAAAACTATTTTCCATTCATTGCCTTGTTTTATATATGCACTCTATGACCTTTCAAAATTGCAAAATAAAGAATCTCAGGGGCAAAGAGGGCCACCTGGTTTGGACTGGTTTGTCATCTGTCAATAAAAGAAACAAATGCCCCAACTCCAAAGGCCTAAAGCCATACACAACAGCCCTTTACCAAATGAACTGTGATGTTGAACATCAAAATATAAAGCTGCTAAAAGTTGAAGTCTATTTGAAAAGTGACAGAAAGACCTAAGGTTCCACAAAACCTGAGACAAAAACCACTCATCTGCATTATCATCAAGCAAGAAACAAACAATACAGGGTTTTTGCCTCTGCAAAAGTCACATCTCCACCACCTTGTCCATGGAAGCAGGGAGCGTACCCACAGTGCTAATGTACCTACACACAGTACTACAGGGGCCATTGCATGGCACACCCTGAAAGGTGTGGGGCTGATGGACAAATACTCTCATTTTAGCAAGACTAAAACATTCATTCAGCCAATCACCAAAGGTGACATTTTCTCCAGTTTAAAAACAAACAGTACCCCCTTCTAGACCCTGCCAGTCTGTCTTTATTCGACATGAAGTCTTTCCTATCTGAATGTGAATTCTCAGTTTACTGGGCACACCTCCTCGTGCCAGAAAACAGTTCTGACTCCATGTCCCATTTCTGTGGTGGAGCTGCACCAAGATCCAGGGTACATCTGTGTATTTAATATATTTATAAGGGCCCTACTCTGTGCTTGGCATTGTTCTAGACCATCAGAGAACAAAACAAACTACAATCTCCCCATGTAGAGTTCACATCCTAGTGGGGAGGCCTCCTAAGTGAATAAATTAAGCACTTAAAAGGGTGATAAATGGTACAGGGTAAAAATGAAGCAACAAAAGGGGGGTGCAGAGAAAGAGAATAGCCTAATTTTGAATAGAGCAGTCAGGATTGTTCTCATGGAAATTTACCACTGAGGAAAGAAAGAGTTGAGGGGGTAAGAAAGAGAGTCATGAGAACATCTGAGGAAGAAGGGAGGGAAGGCCAAGTTAAAGGCGCTGCAGGGGAGCGTGCCTGGTAATGGGAGGAAGCCTGCCTGGCCACTGTAGGGTTAGCAGGACAAGGGAAAGAGGAATGACCCCTCAGGTCTGAGGGAAGTGACTGGGGGCCGATCACAGACTCTCTGCTTTTATGCAAAGGGAAGTAGGGAGCAGAGTATTGACATTCTGAGCTACATATGAGCCAACCACTTTGGGGCAGCAGACGGACAGGTGGCATTCTAGCTTCCAAACATAGGTGGGCAGTGAGGAAGCCATGGCAGTCATTTGGACAAGATGATAGCAGTCTGGCCCTGCAGCAGCAAAGGAGCAGAGACAAGTAAGTACACCCACTCCTCACTTACTAACATGGTTCAGTTGCAAAGACCAGGCTGTTATGCAAAAATGAGTATTATACAAAACTGAAGGATGACCAATCAGATCACAAAATGGAGGATGACTACATCATTACATAACTGCCAAATTACATCATTACATAACTGCCAAACCACTGAGAATCATGGCCTAGCCAAGCTGACACATAACTTGAACCATCACAGACAGCATTACTCTGGCCTCACACCTTGTAATTCTTTACTGCCACACATACATTGTTTATAACATAATATTCGGATAGATTTTTTACTACTGTAGCAAATGCAAAATGTGACATAACAAGATAGGTGACAAGTGAAGAGTAAGTATAGTCACATTCTAAAGAAGTCACATTCTTCACAATGTAACAGGATTTGCTAATGGACTGACATGGGGTGGGCACACAGTCAAGGATGGCTCTCAAGTAAGCAGGCTAAGAAAGACTGAGCTGTCATGCATGGGGGGAGCGGGGGAGCCTGCAAAGGGCACCCTAAACCCAGTCTGAGATACTGACTTTGAGAATTTCTTGGGCGTCTGCCTGGTTGACCCGTGCTCCCCTGGAGGATGAAAAATCAGATCACAAAAGAGGATGACTACATCATTACATAATTGTCAAATTACATCATTACATAACTGACAATTACATCATTACATAACTGCCAAACCACTGAGAATCATGGCCTAGCCAAGCTGATACATAATTTGAACCATCACAGACAGCATTACTCTGGCCTCACACCCTGGAATTCTTTACTGCCACCAGGCTCCTAAATATTTCCTCCTTCCTCACTCACAGACTTTACATCCTTTCTTCCCTCTGCAGGGCCACTGTCACTCTGGGTCCACTATCAGTTTAGGTGAAAATTCCCAACTTTAACGCACTTCTGGTCACTACTTTATCAGTAGCTACATAACGCACACCTGCATTTTCAGAACAACTCCACAGACATCTTTTGTAAACTAAAAGCCACCGCTTTTCTAAAGGTGGATAGCACAAAAAAAAGTTCTGTGAAAAAGCACTGAACTTTTTCAGCCAGGGTGAATACATTAAAAGAGTAATGAATGGAGAATGAAAAAGTAAACGATGGACAGAAGCAGAAGGCTCAGAAATTTTCAAAGGCACTTAAGCCAGTTCCCCAAAAGACACCCAGCTAGTCATCAGTTACTTCCACCAGGGAGAGAGGACACTACAACACTACCCATGATCTCAATAAGGACCCACTCATTTTGTCTATAAAAGAAGCACCTTAGTAAAATAAGGAAGGTAGTAGAAAATCTGCTTTAAAGTCCTTCTCCAGAATTTTAGAAAGAAAAGTTTTGACCCTTCTTCAAGAAATTTCAGAAATTTAAAATTAAGAAAGGACTTCCTGAAGCCTTGAATAATTGTAACACAACCTTTTCAACCACTCAACAAATCCTGATTGAAAGGCAAGACTCTGAGATAGACCCCACCACCAGAGATTCTAAGAGGTCAGCCCTGGGCCCAGACCCTGAAGACCTTCTGTTGATAGATAAGAGATCCCCTACACATGCATCTAGGAGCTCTAGTAGCATAGTGCCTAAGGCACTTGACTGCTAACCAGAAGGCTGGCGGTTCAAACCCACCAGCCACTCCTTGGAAGGAAGATGAGGCAATCTACTTCTGTAGTGATACTGCCTCGGCAACCCAAGGAGAGGTTGCTATGAGTCGGGTCCAACTGAAGGGCACATAACAACAACATACATGCATCTAGGAGTCCTATGTAGAGCAAACAGTAATGCACTCCACTGCTAACCAAAAGGCTCAAGGTTGGAATCTACCCAGAGGTGCCTTGGAAGAAAGGCCTGGCAATCTGTTTCTGAAAAATTAGCCATCTGAAACCTTAGGGAACACAGTTCTACTTTCACACAAACAGGGTCGACTTTATGGCAACTGGTTAATCTGTACAAAATAAAGGAGAAGATCAAAAGCTAGCCAAAGCATAAGACTTACCATAAGGCAAATTTACAATGACATTTTAAGAATGGTTGCTTAAAATAGCTTATGGTATTATGTTCAAGAATAAATGATTATAGCCACCAAGCAGTAATTGTGAAACACAGAGTGCATAACGGCAATTACGTGGAGCAATTGAATACAGCAAATAAGTCATGAATCCATACTACTGATGCTCACTTTCTGAAAGAAGATATGTGTGTTGACAGTTCCCAGGAGGAAAGCAGAATGGAAACGGGACACCATAGTTTTGCACAGGATCTGTGCAGCACAAGTGCACATGAGTGAGAGTGGGGAGACCTCTATGAGAATGCAGTGTCACTCACCAAAGGCAGGCCTACCCTGACTCTGCCAGCTGTCACCTTATGAAATCAATTAAAAAGGAAAAAATGATGGAAGCACAGAAGCTGGACAAGCCTCTCAGGCTGCACATGAAACAGGAAACATGGAGGAAAAAAAAAAGAACACCAGCATGCTAATGATTACACTAATGCCATCACTGATTAACTATTAATGCAAGAGTATTGATGGAAGTCATGAGCAGAATTTACACTCTGGAAAACCAAACTGGTTATAGAAGAAAACACCTCAAAAATGCTCCCAGAATGCAAAAATAAAAAAGAACAATATCTAACAAGGTCTAATAGAGTGAGAGAAAAGAGAAGAGGTCATTGAAGACAAGAGCAAGGTGTAGACTGAAGGTGTTTCAAGATGAACTGCTAATGTTTTTCAAAAAAAATTTTATGCACATATTCAGTACAAAAGCAGACACTTAGTCTATGGAAGAAAATATCTTCTCCACCCATAAGTATTTTTAGATGCTTCCTGAAATTCTCTCTTAAGCCATACTTAGTAAAGACACAAAGTTGTTTTACCAAGTCAGAAAAAGAAGTCTACATATTATTTGGAGCATTGTATTTCCTAAAATTCTCTCTCTCTCTCTATATATGTGTGTGTGTGTGTGTGTGTGTGTGTGTGTGTGTGTATCAGTAGATAATAAGTCCCTTTTAAGCTAAATTAATAATGAGATCAAGTACAATTTAAGAAGCTCTGGTGTTGCAGTGCTTAAGGCATTGGAAGCTAACCAAAGGTTGGTGGTTTGAACCCACAAGCCACTCTGCAGGAGAAAGATGAAGCAGTCTGCTTCCTTAATGATTTACAGCCTTAGAAACCCTATGGGTGTTGCTATGAGTCAGAATCGACTTGATGGCAGTGAATTTGGGTTTTTTTTTTCTTTTGGATATTTACATGACATTAATTTTAAAAACAGCTTTTTAAAACAATGGCAGATAAATGTACACTTTAAACTATCAGGTAAAGCTGAACAAAGTTAACTATCATTTATTTGGGTGATTAGAGAATAAACTGACCATAAAAGATCCACACAACTCTGATTTATGACCTGTGGATTCATTTTCTACTTTTATCCTTCCAGAATTATTTCAATTACTCATTCTCAATACTCTGTCACACACACACACACACACACACACACAAAACTGGAATGCCCAGTCTGACAACCCAACCTGTTTTAATGTACATACAACTTGAACCTACAAAACAGCCCTGGAAATAACAATATTGAAAACTCTTTTGTGAAACTCTGTAAGAACTAATAAACAAGGTTAAGAAGGTGCAGAATACAAGACCAATAATCATTTAAAAAAAAAAATGCACTTGTATTCTATTGCTAGTAACAGTTGTACTAGCAATAATCAGAAACTGAAATTAAAAACAGCATTATTCACATTATCATAAAAAAAATATGAAATACATACGTATAATCTGCCAAAACTGTGTACTATAAAAGCTATTCATTGAAAACCACAAAGCATTACTGAGAGTAACTAAAGTCCTCAGTAAATGGTCTCAATAACATGTTCATGGGGCAGAAGATTCATTATTGTTACATCTATTCTCCCGAAATATAGCAGTAGTTTAAACTGGGGGTGACTCTGGCCTCCAGGGGACATTTGTCAGTGTCTGGAAACACTTTTGGTTGTAACAACTTACAGATGAAGGTGCTTACTGGCATCTAATAGGTCTAGGCCAGGCATGCTGCTAAACATCCCACAACGACAGGGCAGCTCAACAAAGAGGTATCCAGCCCAAAATGTCAACAGTATTAAGGTTGAGAAATATAATCTATAGATTTAATGCAACTGAAATAAAAATACCAGCAGGTTTAGTTGTAAACTTGAGAAATTCTAAAATTCATACAGAAGTGCAAAGTATACAGAATAACTAAAATAAAACAACTTTAATAGACAAATAACAAAGTTGGACCAACACTACCTGATATGATGATGTAATGCAAAAGTTCGAGTATTTGGGGAGATAAGTCTCCATGAATTTCTGCATAGTCTGAAGTTTTTGAGCAAACAATACTGAAAAATTTCTGCATAGTCTGAGTTTTATGACCAAGTAACAGTGGATGATTTGAATGCCTTGAAAGCTATAGATAGTGTGTTGCTAAGTTTCCCTGGAGCTATGTGCTTATATTCCATAGTAATAAACCTGGAAAACTTCCCTAAGGGGCAGATATATAAATTCAGACATTCATAATTTCAGGGTTCCTCTCTTGTGATGCAACTCCACTGCACACACAGGTGAGCATCTGGCACTCATCAAGTCAACTCTTGGGGGGGAGGGACTGAAAGATGCACTATAAGCAATAAAATGTCTATTCTCTGATCTAGAGACCTCATGTTAAGATCACCTTACTTAAGCTAAGACTGAGAGAATTTGTTGCTAGCTGACTGACTTGCCCCATAAGAAATACTCAAGGGAGTCCCTCAAGCTGAAATGAAAGAACACTAGATAGTAACTCAAATCCACATGAAGAAAAAAAAAAGAACATAAGTAATGACAGCTACATAATAAGTATTAAAAAACAACATAAATGTATTTTTGTTTGTAATACTTTTCTTCTCCTACCTGATTTAAAAAATAACTGCCAAAAGTAGTAATTATAAACCTGCGTTCATGGGCACACAATGTATAAAGATGCAATATGTATGACAACACCACCACAAAAGAAGGGATGGGAGAAAATGGAGCTATATAAAAGCAGTTTTTGTATGCTACTGTGATTAAGTTGGTATTAATCTGAACTAGATTCTTATAAATTATGGCATTAATTTCAATCTCCAAAATAACGACTATGAAATAATTTTCTAAAATATAGTAAAGGAATGGCTAAGGAAATACAAATGATTCACTAGAAATTAATACAAAAGAAGGCAGTACTAGAGAAATAGAGGCTCAACAAACATATAAGACATATGGCAAACATAAATCCTACCTTACCAGTAATTACATTAAGTGTAAATGGCCTAAACATACAACTGAAAGGCAGACACTGAAAGAGTGGATTAAAAATATGATCCAATTATATGCTATCTACAGGGACATACTTTAGATCCAAAGAGACAAATAGGTTGAAAATCAAAAGATGGAAAAAGATATACTATGAAAACAGTAACTTAAGAGAGTTGGAATAGCCATACTACCATCAGAAAACTTAGACTTCAAAACAAAAAAATATTACTTAATACAAATAAGAACATTTAATAATAATAGGAAGATCACTAGATCACTCCATTTAGAACATAAAACAATCATAAATATATATGCACCTAACAACAGAGTTCTAAATCACATGAAGCACAACCAAACAAAACCAAATCCATTGCCGTCGAGTCAGACCCGACTCATAGCGACCCCTCCTTGGGTTTCCGAGGCAGTATCACTATGGAAGTAGATTGCCCCATCTTCCTTCTGAGGA
>NW_006922196.1:1303299-1315018 GCF_000298275.1 Orycteropus afer afer
ATGTAAAGGAATCCAACTGATTGTTGTATATTAACCTTGTATCCTGGCACTTTGCTGAACTTTTCTATTGTTGTTGTTGTTATGTGCTGTCAAGTCAGACCCGACTCATAGCGACCCCTCCTTGGGTTTCCGAGGCAGTATCACTATGGAAGTAGATTGCCCCATCTTCCTTCTGAGGAGTGGCTGGTAGGTTTTAGGCACTGTGCCACCAGAGCTCCACGCACGCTGACATAAAATGAGACTCAATACATTTAAAAGAATTAAAAGTATGTACTCTTACCAGAGTAGGATCAAATTAGAAATCAGTAACATGAAAAATTCACAAATATGAAAATTAAACAATACACTTCTAAATGACAAATGGGTCAAAGAAGAAATCAAAAGGGAAATGAGAAAATAAGATGAATGAAAATGAAAACATAAAACATACCAAAACTTACGGAATGCAGTAAAAAGTGCTTAATGAGACACTTACAGCTCTAAATGCCTATTTTAAATAGAAGAAAGTTCTCAAATCAACCTTAAGAAACTAGAAAAAGATCAAACTAAACCCAAAGCAAGCAGATGAAAGAAACAATAAATAATATAGCAGAAACAAGCAAAGAGGGACTAGAAAAACAGAGAAAATCAATGAAACTAAAGTTGATTCTTTGAAAATATCAACAATATTGACAAATCTTTAGCTAGATTGACCAGGAAAAATAAATAGAGAAGACTCAAATTACTATATTAAAATAAGGTATGAAAGAGAAAACATTACCACCACCATTGCAAAAAAAGAAAAAAGAAAAGGATTATATGGGATTACTATGAACAATGGTATTCCAACAAATTAGATGAAATGGACAAATTCCTACAAAGCACAAACTACTGAAATTGACTCAAGAAAAATTAGACAATTTAATTAAGCCTACAACATAAAAGGAGCTCTGGTGGCATAGTGTCTAAGGCATTTGACTGCTAACCAGAGGGCTGGAGGTTCAAACCCACCAGCCACTCCTCGGAAGGTAGATGGGGCAATCTACTTCTACAGTGATACTGTCTCAGAAAGCCAAGGAGGGGTCACTAAGAATCAGATCTGACTCGAGGGCAATGAGTTAGTGACTTATAATATAAAAAGACTGAATTAGTATTCAAAAAACTTTCCTCAAAGAAAATTCCAGGACCAGGTAGCTTCATTGCAGACTTCTACCAAATATTTAAAGAAAATTCACATCAATCCTTCATAAATTCTTTCCAAAAATACAAGAGGAGGGAATACTTCAAAACTCATTATTTGAGACTAGTATTAACCTGATTAAAACCAGACAAAGATATCACAAGAAAAGGAAACTATAAAGTAATACTCCTTATGAATAAGACTGCAAAAATTTTCAATGAAAATTAGCAAACCAAAGCCAACAAAATATTATACCCACCAAGTGGGATTTATCTTAGGAATGCCAAGTTGGTTCAACATAAGAAAATCAATGAATGTGATATACCAGATTAATAAAATACAGAGGGGAAAAAACACATGATCATCTCAATACATGCAGAAAAAAAGCATTTGACAAAGCCTAACCCACCTCCATGATAAAAAACATTCTAGAAACTAGAAACAGAAAATAAATTCCTCAACTTGATAAAAGGCATGTAAAAAACTCACAAATTACATCATACTTAATGGGAAAAGAGTGAATGCTTTCCATCTTAAAATCAGGAACAAGAAAGGATATTCACTTTCATCACCTCAACACTGTACTGGAGATTCTATTCAGGGCTATTAGGTAAGAAAATTAAATAAAAGACATCTGAATTGGAAAGAAGTAAGCTACTTCTACATTCAGATAACATGATCTCGTACATAGAAAATCTTAAGGAATTCACAAAAGTACTATTAGAGCCAATGAACAAGTTCAGCAAGGTTCCAGTCAGTATACAAAGTCAATATACAAATACCAATTGTATTTTCTGAACACATGCAATCAACATGTATAGTAGGAAATTTCAGAAACGAAATTAAGAAAACAATTCTATGTTTAAGGTTGTTGTTGTTGTTATGTGCCATCAAGTTGGACCCGACTCATAATGACCCCTCCTTTGGTTTCTGAGGCAGTATCACTATGAAGTAGATTGCCCAACCTTCCTTCTGATGCATGTGGGTTTGAACCGCCAGCCCTCTGGTTAGCAGTCAAGTGCCTTAGGCACTACGCTACCAGAGCTCCTATATGTATAATAGGAAAAGTGAAATAAAATACTTAGGGATAAAAGAGTTAGGAATAAATTTAACAAAAGAGATAACAAGATTTGTAAACTGAAAACTACATAATACAAAAGAAACTAATTAAATAAGAGCTAAATAAATAGAAAGGCATCCCATGTTCATGGCTGGAAGACTCAATATTGTTTAAAGGAGTTGCTGCCACATCAGTTCTGACTCATGGCAACCCTATGTGTTTCAGAGCAGTAATGCTCTCCATAGGGTTTTCAATGGCTATGATCTTCTGGAAATAGATTACCAGGTCATTCTTCCAAGGCACCTCTGAATGAATTCAAATTGCCAACTTTTCAGTTAGTAGTCAAGCACTTAGCCATTTGTGTCACCCAAGGACCACATTAATATTATTTTGAAGGTAATATTTTCCAAGTTGATCTACAAATTTAATGCAAGCCCCATCAAAATCTCAGCTACTTTCTCTGCCAAAGTGCACAAGGTAATCCCACAGTTCATATGGAATGATTGGGACCCCAAACATCCAAAGCAGCATTGAAAAAGAAGAACAAAGTTATGGAGAGTCTAAACTAATACATTTATGGTCAATTAATTGTTTTCTACAAGAATGCCAACACATTGGGACCAGGTTTGCTGGTCCAATAGAGCCTGGTGGAACCACTGAGACTATGGCCCCTAGCTGCCCTTCAGGTCTGGAATTGAACCCACACCTGTGGTTTCCTGCCAAACAAAGTACAGGCATGTGAGTTAAACATTTACCTCAAGTAGACACATGCCCTGGAGAGAACAATCATGGGAGAAGGAAGGGCTGCTTATGCACAGGCTCAGGGGGCAGGAGAGTATGGAAGGATGGACACTGGGAAGTGGTAACTATGGGGAGGAAGTGGGAGGGGAGCTGTTGCATTGTGGTAAACTATGGTCAATGACATGAGACAAAGTATTATGTGAACTGCTGTATGGAAAGTGAATTTGCTCTGTAAATCTTCACCCAAATCACAATAAATAAAAAAAGAAAAAGAAAAAGAATGCCAAGACAATTCAATGAGGAAAGAACAGTCTTTTCAACAAATGGTGTAGGACAACTGGATAACCACATACAAAAGAATAAATTTGGACTCCTATCTTATATCATATAGAAAAATTAATTCAAAGTGTATTAAAGACCTAATGTAAGTGCTAAAACTATTAAACTGTTAAAAGAAAATATAGGTGTAAATCTTTGTGAAACCACAAGCTGTAGTCTTAATGACGAAAGAAAAAAGATGAATTGGAAGAGCAGTCATATGTCCTTCTAAACTAATGAAGTGATCCTCGTCCTCCTCACTCACCACTCCCTGTAGAAATCTAGCTTCTGTTACTCAAATGAGAGTCACACATTCCTGACTAGCATGCCAAAAGAGTCACGATCATCTGGTATGATGGCCTTGTGCCCACTTGAAAGACAAGTTAGTTTTAAATGGAAAAGGAACCCAAAAATAAAAATGTAAAAAAAAAAAGAAAAACAACCCCTAAAATGAGCCAAATGATACAACCTTAGCAAACTCACTTCTGATGGCAAACCAACTCCAGAAGTCTCTTACAAAGAACTATAATTCTAGATAGTAGAAGGATTAGCTCTACCATGAAACCCCGTGGGCCAAAGTTCTTTCATAATTCACTTAACTACAGATCTCTGTATTTGAAAATTATAGATCTGTGTCTGAAACAGGAAAAAAAAAAAAAAAACCTCAAACTATCTAAATTCCATCCATAGGAGAACAGTTATATAAATTGTGTTCATACAACAGAGTAATACGCAGTCATTAAAAATAACTGAGCAAAATTATACTACTCATACTACTCACCTGAGTGCATAATGTTTTATCCACTTAAAATTGCACTCTTCTTGTAGAGTCTACTTCATCCCATGTGACAGGTACCTAAGGGGGAGCTTATTGACACCACTAGGTTAGGGTAGGAGATCCCCACTAGGCCTCCACTGCTACCTACCTGATTGAGAGGGGTATAAGTACCTCTTTAATTGCTCTACACATAGCTTCAGTATAGGAGTGGCCTCATTACCATGGGTAGTAGTAAAAATACTGACTCTCCACTAGGCCTTCAAGCCCCCTGGCCACTGTTATTGGTCACAGGATACATCTATGACATGAAGCATGCCAGAGTCTTCACTAGGATTCTCCAATCTGGAAAACAAAAGCTCTTGCATGTCTTGTCAAGGGACTATGAGCAGAGCTGTCAGTGACAAAAGTGTACATGCAGGTAAGGGTTTGTGTGTGTGTATGTGTGTGTAGCTATCACAGTACAAGTATAACTCATTTAAAACCCACTGCTGTTGACTTGATTCCAACTCACAGTAACCCTGCAGAACAGAGAAGAACTGCCCCATAGTGTTTCCAATGCTGTAAATCTTTACAGAAGCAGACTGTCACATATTTCTCCCAGGGAATGGCTAATGGGTTTGAATCACCAATCTTTTAGTTACAGCCAAGCACTTAAGCACTGTGCCACCAGGACTCCTAGCACAAGCATAAGAAGGCTATATATATCTCACAGGATTTTTAAAGGTGGGAAGAAAAAGTGAGGGAATTCCACTTCTTCATGAATTTCAAAAGAAGTTTAGGATTTAGTGGTATTTTTCTTTCTTTTTAATATTTTTCAAATCAAAGGAAAGGCACCAAAATCTATAAATGACAATCCCCTATGTTGCATTCCTTAACTTCACGTATGAGTTAGTTATTTAGAACTGGAAATATATTATTCCAAATAAATCATGTTATAAACAGCAGAGGTTAAACCCCACTCCAAATCCACAAATACTGTTTTAAACCATAATTTACTTTTGGGAAACTACATTTTTTTCTTTCCTCCTATGTGCCAGATATTAACTTCTACAAACATTATCGATTTCTCAAAACAATCATTGACGGGGTTTTCCTAAAATAAGTCGCTGTGAGGCATGTAGTGTCCCTGACTCATCTGCCACCTAAAGTTCTGGTGCAGGTGCTCATTTTAAGAGCTAAATATTAGGCCTTTGTTAGGATTCCCCTGGAAAGCCTCCATAACTATAAACTTACCTGTTAACTATGACATTCCTACTTAGAATCTCAAGAAAAAAAAAGCATGGTTCCCTTCTAGTCAAGACAATTCTCAAGATAGTCTAGATCCTGGGTTCTCCCATGTTTTTCTTGTTATCCTCCTCTCTGTACAATATACACCACCAGTAAACCTAGTCCTGCCTTTCTCTCAAGCCAGTCTCAGCACACCTTCCTACCCCTCTCACCTTCCCACCCCTCTCTACTCTTTTACTCCCACTGACATCATCAGGCTTCTGCCCTCACCTGTCCAGCAATTTTTTTTTTCTTAATCTTTAATTGCCAAAACCAACAGACACTTTTCAGTCCTCACATGGCTTTACTTCTCTTGAGTATTGGACACTGCTGACCATACCTTCCTGTGGCTTCTGTAACAATTCTCTTTCCTCCTTCGCCCTCTACTTCTTGGGCTACTCCTCAGGCTCCTGTTCTCATTTTCTTCTTCTGGCTTTCCTTCAACTACTATTGTTCCATCAAATTCCATCTCCACAGCTAGCTGTGAGTTGTTCTCATCACGCATACTTTTTCTTGGACAATCTCATCCACTCCTGCAGCTGACCCTCTACCACTAACATAATGATTCCCAAATTTTTATCTAGAAGACTTTCCAAAAAATGTTCATATGAGGTTAATGACCCCAATTTGAACCCATGACCCATGCTCAACCTTTTCTCTTCCTGTGTTCCTTGTCCATTTGAGAAAGGCCACATGATCATTATCACACAACAGTCTTCAGAATTTCAAGTGCTTTCATGCGCTGCACATTCATCTAGTTAACTCTCCCAGGAAGCCTGCAGAAAGGCATAGACAAGCACCAAAACTATGTCTTACAGAGAAAGGAACCCAGAGAAATTAAGTGATTGGACTAAGTTCAAATCAGTTAACAGACATTCTACCTTAGCCTTTGCGTGGCAGCTGCATATACTACCTTTTTTTTTTTAATTATCTCACAAGAACTCCAGAGCACAGCAGTTTCACAGCCATTCTGCATTTGAGGAAATTGAAATTTAAAGAGGTTGAAGAGCTTATCCCAAGTCAGTAATGAAAGGTAGTACTAAAATCAAGCCAAGTTTTCCCTTCTACCCTCTGCACATGTGTTTTACCACATACTTCTACAAACCTCAGTTCCCCATCTGACAAGTTCAGTGAATGAGGGGTTGGGAAGGTGAAAGAGAGGGATGCATAAAGTCCCTGATGTACATGGCCCCTCTCAGCTACAAGAGTCTTGGTTGGGGTTCTCTTCCCTGCTTGCACCTGCCATATTCAGATATATTGAAGATGCCTCCCTCAGCCAGAGGGGACACTCCAAAACCTGAAACTTTTATTCCAGAACAAGGTTTCAGATTTTATCTGTATCTGTTTTCTCACTCCAAAGAACTGGGTCGACCCTCTTTACAGTTCCCTAAATGAAGTCCTAGAACAATACCTCTCAACCTACGCAAAATTGCCTTAGGTGCCTGTCTTTGCTTCTTAGTGAACAGAAATTTATTTTCTCACAGTTTAGGAAGCTAAAAGTCTAAATTCAGGGTGCTAGATTCAGGGAGTTCTGGTAGCATAGTGCCCAAGGCACTTGACTGCTAACCAGAAGGCTGGCAGTTCAAACCCACCAGCCACTCCTCGGAAGGAAGATGGGGCAATCTACTTCCATAGTGATACTGCCTCGAAAACCCAAGGAGGGGTCGCTGTGAGTTGGATCCAACTCAATGGCAAATAAAAACAACAACAGATTCAGGGAAGGCTCTCTCTTTATTCACTCTAGGAGAAATCCTTGCCTCACATATCTGTAACATTATTCTCAGCATTCCTTGGAGATCTCCATGTGGCATATTGCTCTGTGTTTAATCTGTTCTTTTACATCCAAAAGTGATTGGCTTAAAATACACTCTACACTGATATGGCCTCGTCAGCACAACAAAGAAGCCTCCACTCCTAAATGGAATTACATCCACAGGTATTAAAAAAAAAAAAAAATCCTGCCATTAAGTTGTTCCAATTCATAGTAGCCCCACCCCCACCCCATTGGGTTTCCAAGGCTGCAGATCTTTACAGAAGCAGACTGCCTCATCTTTCTTCCATGGAGCAGCTGGTGGGTTCAAACCGCCAACCTTTTGGTTAGCAGCCAAATGCCTCAATCACTGCACCTCTATAGCTCCTGAGGGTTTAGGATTTACAACATATATTTTTGGCAGACACAATTCAACCCAAAATAGGGGATTTAAGGGACTCTGTGTTGTCATAATGACTGTGTTGCTCCTGGCATTCAGGGGAAGCCCACCAGAGACGGAAGCCATCCTTCTACACAAAAGGTGATAACTTTTAAATGTTAATGTGGGTTGGGGGAAAAAGGGAAACAGTTTATATTAATCTCAACCAGAAACTCTGTTCTATATTTAACTTTTGGTGTTTTCCATTGTTCTAATAAGCATGGAGCTGCTAGGAATGTTAACTACAAGGTAAATCAAGGGAATTTTACTGTGCCCAGAAATTTACTCAGAGCTGTTCACCATTATGGAAAATCATGTCACCAAAGACAAGGTCATCATGGTACGGTCTCTATACAGCACATCACCCTGGATGCCCATGCTGATGCCACATTCACACTGATGTAAGCAAAGACGTAAGCACCTGATCATTTACTACGTCTCCTACTGGTAGATATGCCTAAGCACTGAAAAACATATTTTATTGAAAATCACTTTCATTTATTTTCTTTTTCATATACATTTAGGGCTTTGTAATGCCTTTTGAAATCATTAGTAAGAGTCAACTGTACTTTCTATGAGTTTCATTTCAGGATATAACAAAACATTGTTGTAACAAAGGGCTGTGGGGTCTGCTGGGGTTTGGAACCATAGACTGGAGTGGGCTCTGGCCAAACATCCCTGCAGGCTTTCCTTTGAGCCCTGCCTCCGATCCTATTAGCATTTCAGTGTTTCAATGCAGACCTATCCCCAAAATGACACTCCAAACAGGTTTGAGATCAATGGCAGAGAGAAACAAAGAAAGAAAAGCATTCCTTTGTTCTTCCTCTTAGAGTCTACAGTTACACAAGGGGAAGTGGTAGGCCTATGCACTCTCTGCCCCCAGAATGGTATGTCTCCTCTTCCTCCTCCAACAACTCTGTTACTCTTGCTTTTACAAATTCTATATGCAAGACAGAGTCTCTCCTTGAGAAGACATGGAAGTAAAAGGGAGGGGAGCCAGCAATTTTTCCTACCCCATTGTTGACTCCATAAACATATTTTGCATGCCCATGATTTTCTCTTTCACCACGACTCCTCACAGCTATTGCAAACTGTAAGGTGATGAATCAGCTAGCAAGAGCAATTTGAGCTTTGGTCTTGGTTCCTAAGAGCTAGACCACACCTGAGGCTGATGAGGAGGGGCTGACTAGACCAAGAAGGACCAACTGGAGGCCCAATAATGACTAAGCCTCAAGAAGTATGTAAATCTATCAAGGTCACATAGTGAAAATGAAAGAAGCTTCCTGGTTCGTAATCATGCACAGAACAGGGTAGTGCATCCTTCTTTGAGACATGGAAATTTTGCTCTGGGACCTCTCCCAGAACTTATTGATGTGTCTCTTTATTTGTACCCTTTTTGGTTATAATAAATCATTAGTCATAGGTCTGGTTTACTCTCCTGAGAATCTGTGAGCCATTCCACGCAAATTATCAAACTCACAGGGCCAGTGAGAGCCACCAAGAACTAGCATCTGCCTGTCAGTCTGAAAGAAGTTGTATTTCTAACTTGTTGAGCTCTGACCTAGCTCTGGGTGGCTAGGGTCAGAGAGAGAAAGACCCATTTGGAAGCCTGGTGATGAAAATGGAGAACTGGGACATTAAGGACTGGTTTCATCCCCACATTTTGGAAATTGGATTCAGGCTGATCCTTACTACACAATTAGCCACGAAGGTGAGATTTTCCAACATTGCCCCTTGCTTAGCACAAACTTTGATAGTAATCATCAAGATGGTCTCACATTACAAGCTTTCAATAACTGGAACGTGGGTTGTTGTGAAGTAATGGGTATCTTCCACCTTTGATAGAGGGCTGGGAGGATGAGCAGACTCACCCTGTCTCAAAGGTCTCGAACTTGGGGAAAAAACCAAGGCAAGCATGGGGATAACCAAACATCGGGGTGGGAGTAGGGGAGATCAAAAGGCTACTTGAAACATTCCACATATAATTTTTACTCTATATTATGGAGAACAATTTTCAATTTATTTCATTAAACTATGACCTAAGGAAAATACTTTATTCAGATAATATCACTAATAAACAAAAAGTGACCTGGGTTTAGTACACTTTCAAATATAGTTTAAATATATACCACATGGAGAAATGTAGTTTTAGTTATACAAGTAAGGAGACAGTGATGCTTTCTAACTTGTGATATTCACAGCTGAGTAGAATACTAAAAAAATCTACTTGAGGACTTAGGCATTTATTCAGAATCGTAGGCAGAAAACATGGTCATACCTTCCTGCTGGCACACACACAAAAGTGGTACATCCCACACACTTGTTTTAGTAATTCCAACACCAGCTGTTCTAAACAACTACCCAGGGAAGTTGCAATCACAGACTGACTGTCGGTCAGTGATGTGCCAAAAAAGCATCATCTTCTAACCTAAAACTAAATAGCCCATTTTGACAAATGTGTTGGCCAAATTAGCTAAACCAATACTTAAATCTAGTTCCAATTTCTAAAACTGTCTATGTGTGCTATATTAGCAAGTACAGATTTATCTTTTTTTATGAAAAAGGAGAGACTGCCAACAGAATTCATCCCTATTAGATTTGAAAATCTACAAAATCCAAACTCTCTACCAGAATGAAAAGCAATTCTCAAATTGAAAAACTTAAAAAAAAAAAAAATACAAATTTCACCAGCACATCATAAAAAAAAAAAAAATTGTTGTTGTTACATGCCATCATGCCATCAAGTCAGTTCTAATTCATAGCAACCCTATTTATAACAGAATGAAACACTGCCCAGTCCTGGACCATCATCACAATCACTGCTATATTTGAGCCCACTGATTGTTATAGCCACTATGTCAATCTATCTCAATGAGGATCTTCCTCTTTTTTTCACTGACCCTCTACTTTACCAAGCATGATGTCCTTCTCCAGGGATTGGTCCCTCCTGATAACATGTCCAAAGTACATGAGATAAAATATTACCATCTTCACTTCTAAGAAGCATTCTGGCTGCACTTCTTCCAAGACAGATTTGTTCATTCTTCTGGCAGTCCATATTCTTTACCACACCATAATTCAAAGGCATCATTTCCTTTTCAGTCTTCCTTATTCATAGTCTAGCTTTTGCATGCATATGAGGTGAATTGCACATGAGAAAAATTAATAGTAGGCATTAAATAGCCAGATAAACATGATCACCCATTCAATTGAATTGCAAGCTAACATCGTCAACTATCCAAGTGAAACCAGGTTGAATATTTCCCACCCAAAGACAGTGGACGACGCCTCCATGTTGCTCTACCCTTTACATGAGCCAGGAGAGATTAATATGCACTGAGTATGTGTGTTGTGTTCTAGACAGACTAACTTATTTAATTCTCTGATTTTGGATTCTCCACAAGATAGGCTTCTTATCCCCATTCTACAGCTATAGCAATTGAGGTTTAGCAATTTCCCAAGGCTGCCCAGCCATAGAGCACCAGGTACTTCTGACAAGGCATCCATTCCCTTACGGTGTGCCATCCTTGCTACTGGTAAGTCCATAGCAGATGAAACTTCAATTCTCCAGAAAATGTTCCACCAACCTGTCTATAATCTTTTTTAATCACATTATCACAAAAATAATTCATTTTAGTTGCAGTAAATAGTAGCAGCTTTGAAAATGTCTAAAGTTGTAACCAGAAAGAGGTCCCTTACAACCACTGGTGAAAGAAAGGCCATGGCTAGAGACATGATTAGGAGCTCTGGTAGCATAGTGCCTAAGGAAGGAAAATGGGGCAATCTACTTCCATAGTGATACTCCCTGGGAAACCCAAGGTGGGGGTCACTATGAGTCGAGTCCAACTCGACGGCACGTAACAACAACAACAACAACAGAGACATGATTGGGACATGGGTGCTGGGCCAGACTCAAGAATAGGAAAAATACCTTTGTTTCTTTCTAAATGGAATGTTTCTAATCCTCCACCTACTCATCTAGTGAAAAACTCAATTTAACTATATAGTACAAGAGTCCCAAGGGGCTTTTGCAGCCCAGGAAATTTGGGAAAGGGTTTCTTACCTTAGGTCCATCATGGCTACCATTGAGCTTCTTATACTGCAGGCCCATATAGCTCCTTCTAAAGGCACTGTAGGAGCTCTGGTAGCATAGTGGCTAAAGCACTTGACTGCTAACCAGAAGGCTGGCGGTTCAAACCCACCAGCCA
>NW_006922196.1:1315118-1344590 GCF_000298275.1 Orycteropus afer afer
TAGTGATACTGCCTCAGAAACCCAAGGAGGGGTCGCTATGAGTCGGGGTGACTCGATGGCACATAACAACAACAACAAAGGCACTGTGGTCAAGAGTCTGTCTTCAGGGATCTATTGCCATCCTCATCACAAAATTCCTCATTTTGACACCTTTTTAGAAAACAAAAATCTTGCACTTCTCCCCAACGGCATGGGAACTTCCTACTCTGGAATACCAAAATTCAACATTCTCTTTAAGGGGAAGAAGGAAATGCCCCTCACGCTTCCATAATGAGCCAACAGCAGGTCCAAGCAATGAGAAACAGAGCAGCATCAGGACTGACCCCAGGATTCCTCATTACCTCAGAAACTTGAAATACACTAGGATAAACCTTTGCTACTGCCAATACAGAACCACGGGTTATCCACAAAAATGTCAATTTCATGTTTAACCTAAGACCACACCAATAGTGAACCCAAGGCCAATGATAGCCAGATCCAGGTAAGGGGAGGGAGAGCCCCCACCCAAAGGCAGGAAACAGGAAGCCAGGGCTGATGACAGCCAGATCCAAGTAAGGGGAGGGGGAGCCCCCCCCAAGTCCGGAAGCAGGCACACAGGGACAACAGCCAGATCCAGGTAAAGGGAGGGCAGAGAGGTTTGGAACAGCTAAGGTAGACGAACTTGTCTGTCAGTTTGTCATACTGTGGTAGCTTGCGTGTTGCTGTGAGGCTGAAGGCTGTTCCACCAATGTTTCAAACGCCAGCAGGGTCTGCCATGGTGGACAGGTTTCAGCAGAGCTTTCAGACTGAGACAGACTTGGAAGAAGGAAGAAGCCATCCACTTCTCAAAGAATTGGCCAGGGCAAACCTTATAAATAGCAGAGAAGCACTGTCTGATATGTTACTGGACAACTTTATGAATAGCCCTGAAATAGTGTCTGATACAGTGCCAGAAGATGAGCCTCTCAGGTCAGAAGCACTCAAAATACGACTGTGAAAGAGTTGCCTCATCAGAGTAGAATCAGCCTTAATGATGTAGATAAAGTAAAAACTTTTGAGACCTCCATTTGCTGACCCGTCATGGTTCAAACTGAGGAGAAACAGCTGCAAACATCCATTAATAATCAGAACACAGAATGTACAAAGCATGACTCTAGGAAAATTGGAAGCTGTCAAAAATGAAATGGAACACATAAAAATTGATATCCTAGGCATTAATAAGCTGAAATGGACTGGTTTTGGCCATTTTGAATCAGACAACTGTGATCTACTATGTTAGGAATGGCAAATTGAAGACAAATGGCATGGAATTCATCATCACAAAGAATGTTTCAAGATCTACCCTGAAGTACAATGCTGTCAGTGATAGGAAAATATCCATACACCTACAAGGAAGACCAGTTAATACTACTATTATTCAAGTTACATACCAATCACCAAAGCAAAAGATGAGTAAATTGAACATTTTTATCAACTTCTGCAGTCTGAAATGGACCAAACATGCAATCAAGAGATGCTGATTAGCACTGGTGAATGGCAAGCAAAAGCTGAAAACAAAGAGTCACCAGTAGTTGGAAAATTTGGCCTTGGTGATGGAAATAACACTGGACATCGCATGACAGAATTTTGCAAGACCAACAACTTATTCATTGCAAATACCTTTTTTAAACAACACAAATGGAGGCTATACACATGGACTTTGCCAGATGGAATACACAGGAATCAGATTGACTACATCTGTGCAAGAGGCAATGGAAAAAAAGGTCAGTACCTTCAGCCAAAACAAGACCAGGAGCTGACTGTGGAAGAGACCATCAACTGCTCGTATGCAAGTCCAAGTTGAAGCTGAAGACAATTAAAACAAGTTCACAAGAACCAAAGTATGACCTTGAATATATCCCTCCTGAATTTAGAGACGATCTAAAAAACAGATTTGACGCATTGAACACCAATGACTGAAAACCAGAGGATTTGTGGGATGACATCAAAAACACCATCCATGAAGAAAACAAAAGGTCATTAAAAAGACAGGAAAGGAAGAAAACATGAAAATAGATGTCAGTAGAGACTCTAAAACTAACTTGCCCTTGAGTGAAGAGAAGCTAAAGCAAATGGAAGAAATGACAAGATAAAAGACCTGAACAGAAGATTTCAAAGAGCAGCTCTAGAAGACAAAGACAATTATTACAATGAAATGTGCAAAGACCTGGAGTTAGAAAAACAAATGGGAAGAACACTCTCATCATTTCTCAAGCTGAAAGAACTGAAGAAAAAATTTAAGCCTCAAGTTGCAATATTGAAAGATTCTATGGACAAAATACTGAATGATGCAGGAAACATCAAAAGAAGATGGAAGGAATACATAGAGTCACTGTACCAAAAAGACTGGTTGATGTTCATCCATTTCAGGAGGCGGCATATGATCAAGAACCAATGGTACTGAAGGAGGAAGTCAAAGCTGCACTGAAAGAAAGGCAAAAAACAAGGCTCCAGGAATTGATGGAATACCCATTGAGATGTTTCAACAAACGGATGCCCCACCGGAGGCACTCACTCGGTAATGCCAGGAGGTTTGGAAGATAGCTACCTGGCCAACTGACTGGAAGAGACCCATATTTGTACCCATTCCAAAGAAAAGTGATCCTACAAAATGTGGAAATCATCAAACAATATCATTAATATTGCACGCAAATAAAATCTTACTGAAGATAATTCAAAAATGGTTACAGCAGTATATTGACAGAGACTTCCAGAGGTGCAGGCTCGATTCAGAAGAGGACATGGAATGAGGGATATCATTGATATCAGATGGATCTTGGCTGACAGCAAAGAATAACAAAAAGATGTTTACTTGTGTTTTATTGACTATGCCAAAGCATTCAATTATGTAGATCATAACAAATTATGGATAACATTGAGAAGAATGGAAATTCCAGAACACTTAATTGTACTCATGAGGAACCTGTACATAGGCCAGAAGGCTGCCGTTTGAATAGAACAAGGGACATTGTATGGTTTAAAATCAAGAAGGGAGTGTGTCAGAGTTGTATCCTTTCACCATACTTATTCAATCTGTATGCAGAGCAAATAATCCGAGAAGCTGGACTATATGAAGAAGAATGTGGCATCAGGATTGGAGGAAGACTCATTAACAACCTGCAATATGCTGACAACACAACTTTGTTTGCTGAAAGTGAGGATGACTTGAAGCACTTACTGATGAAGTTTGAAGACTACAGTCTGCAGTATGGATTACACTTCGATATAAAGAAAACAAAAATCCTCACAACTGGACCAATAAGCAGCATAATGATAAATGGAGAAAAGAATGAAGTTGTCAAAGACCTCATATATTCAGTTCTACAATCCACACCAATGGAAGCAGCAGTCAAGATATCAGACGATGTATAGCACTGGGCAAATCAGCTGCAAAAGACCTCTTTCAAGTGATGAAAAACAAACATGTCTCCTTGAGGGCTATGGTATGCCTGACAGAAGCCACGGTATTTTCAGTCACCTCATATCCATGTGAGAGCTGGACAATGAATAAGAAAGACTGAAGAAGAGTTGATGCTTTTGAATTGTGGTGCTGTCAAAGAATGCTGAAAGTACCATGGAGTGCTAAAGGAACTAACATTGTATCTGTCCTGGAAGAGGTGCAGCCAGAATGCTCCTCTGAAGCAAACATGGCCAGATTTCATCTCACCTATTTTGGTCAAGTTGTTAGAAGGGACCACTCCCTGGAAAAGGATATCCTGCTTGGTCAACAATGATATGGATTGACACAGAGGCTACAACGATGGGCTCAGGTATAGCAAGGATCATGGAGCTGGCACGACTAGACAGCGTTTTGTTCTGCCATACATGGGGTTGCTATGAGTCAGAGATGACTCGATGGCACCTAACAACACTACCAATAGGTCACAGATGCAGGTAATAAATGCAAGTATGTTCTTCTCTTGCTCTCCTTTCCAATAAGTAGATTGGGGATACTGAGTCAAACTCTGGCTCCATCTCTCTTCCCATAGCCCTAAATTCTGGGAATCTATTTCCTAGGGTGTTTGAGAGGTGTTTGAGAGCATGATATGCACATAACTAAAATGTGTTCTATAGCAACAAAAACAGATTGAAGTCTAACCAATTAGACTTTATGAGCACTTGACTGCTCACCAGAAGGCTGGCGGTTCAAACCCACCAGCCACTCCTCGGAAGGAAGGTTGGGCAATCCTACTTCCATAGTGATACTGCCTCGGAAACCCAAGGAGGGGTCGCTATGAGTCGGGGACGACTTGACGGCAAAAAACAACAACAACAACAACAAAAAGCATAGTTCATGAATTCCAAAATCCAAAATGGAAAATGAGTTGTCAAGATATTGCATGTCAGAACAATTAATAGTGGTGATTATTCATTAATAAAATAAATAATTACTGTTTTGTACCTAATTATTTGATCTCCCTCTTTCTGAAAATATTTAAGGACTTGATTTTGTTTTTGTTTTTTCCACTACAAATAAAAGGGATGCTTTGGCAACAGGACAAAAATAAAAGATAAACAAGTGCTGGCAGTAATGCAGTATTGTGCACATACTATTATTTGCCTCTGTTTTCTAACCTCCGGCTACAGATAAATGCATAGACAAGTGAGAAGATCGGGTGGTGGTTGGCAAATAGGTTTATACCCTAGACCAAGGATAGATTTAGCTGAAGGTAATTTTACATATGCACTTGTGCACTTGTGCTACACATTAGACACACATTACAGAAGCAACAGAAGACAGAATTGGAATAACCTCTCAGAGAAAACCAAACACCTTGAGAGAGAGAACCACTAGGCCTGCCGACTCAGGACTACAGTCTTGAGGGACACCAAGTTCAACTGGCACAACATAGTAAATAACAATCTTGTTCCACTACCTACTTTGGTGAGTAGTAACTGGTCTTAAAAGCTTTCAAGCAGCCATCTAAGATGCAACTATTGGTCTACTCTCATCTGAAGCAAAAAAGAGTGAAGAAAATAAAGGCATCTGAAAACAATTAGTCCAAGTATATGAGGGACCCTGAGATCAGAAGAACTAGATGGTGCTCGACTACCAATGCCACCTGCTGGGAAAGGGATCAAAACTGGAGATCCTGGATAGAGTGGGAGGAAAAATGTGGAACAAAATTCAAAAACACAGAAATGACCAGAATTACTGGTTGGATAGAGTCTAGCAGAACCCACAAGACTATGGCCCCAGGTTACCCTTCGGGCCTGGAAATGGACTCACTCCCATGGATTGGCTCTCAGCCCAATAGTAGAAAGACTTACATACAGAACCCCTTCCTCACGGCAATGCAGCCACCCACTCTAGGGAGATGCACCCCTTGGAGCAATTGGCCATGGGGCACCAGAAGGGCAACATTCACTTAGAAGGAAAGCTGGACAGACAGGAGGGCAGAGTTAAGAAGGGCACAGGGAGGGGATAGACACAGTTAAGGGAGGAGAAGGGAGTTTGTTATGGTTGGGGATGGTAATCAGGGTGTGAAATCAAAAGTACATGGAATATTGAATGTAAAACAAATTTTGCTCTGTAAATATGCACCTAAAGCACAATAAAATTTAAAAAAAATAAAAAAGTACTGGTATACTTCTTAAATATCTACAAATAATCCAGATGAAAACTCCAACTTTGCAAAACACCTAATCTCTTTCAGCAGTGAAATGCCAAGATTGTAAAAGTAAATGCCAAAAACTCTTTTGAGGGTGTAAGAGTTCATTTATTTTAAAATAGGAAACAAGTTTCACCTCAGATACTCTCAGCCCATTAAAGGTGCCCTATAAAATATGTGGTGATTACAAGGTGAGGTAACACTGAGATGGAACCTTAATGCCACTTCAGTGGCATACGTTTTGAGGCACAGTTACCACACTATGGTCAAAGACAAAGTTTTAAATAGTCTAAATAAAAGCATAAAAATACAGACATTCTAAAGCATAGAAAGGCACCCATAAGTATCTATAGACTGATTAACTGAAAATATGCATCAATGAATGATGTTGTAAGCTTTTCAAAAGCCAAAAAATAAATTTATTAAATGTGAAGAACTATCCTTAAAAATAAAGCTAACTTTTAATCTGAGTGTCCTTTATAACTTCCTTTTATTACAATATCCTCTACTTTATTCAATGAAGTGATTATTATAAAAGCGTTCAGTCAAAAAAAAAAAAAAAAAAGTTAACAACTTTATGTCAGACTCCAAAATATTCATTTTACTTGACTACAAAATCTGGCAGTGGGAGACCATGGTTTGGACCACTGTTTATAACACTAGCACAAGGAGTGGAAGTCAAAGACAGAGTCTGACCAGAAAACATCCCATAAAAACAGGTTGGCAGACCCAGTAGGAGGCCTGCCCAACACCACCTTCCCTTCTCCTTTGCTGCTAGATCCCAGTTTTCTTTGAGCTGTCCATCTTCTTCCTATGTGGCTCAAGGTAGAGTGAATCTTTTCTCCAACTCCAGGAAAATGCTACTTTTAATCCACTCCCGTTGCCGGTGATGGGTTTAGACAGGAGCATGCAACTCATGTGTAGCCAACAAGACATGAGGGGAAATCTAATGGGAGGATTCTGGGAAAGATTTCTTTTCCATGAAGAAGAGACACAAGAGACCTACATCCTGAGAACAAGCCAAGATGCTCTCAGTGCAGAGCAGAAAGACAGAAAGAATCTGAGTCCTTGATAATGTCATTGATGGAGACACTACATTAACCAATCTGGAAACCCTCCTTTCTCTAGACTAAGTGAAATAATACATTTTCTTTCTGTTTAAGCCACTTGAGTTGAAAATGATGTCTGTACTAGCAACTGAAAGAAGCTTGGCCAATACAAATCCTTAAGGTGGTTCTGGTCCCAAGAAAGATGGGTACACCAATTAATTAAAGAACCCAAAGGAAGCAAATGTCTCCAATAGTACACCCATATGACTACCCAGCATCAACATCCTCCCTTCATCCCACACTTATAAAATACAAATCATGGCTCCATATATCATGCAATTATTCTTACACAATCTAAAACACATTCCCCTTCCCAAAAAAAAATGTTGTGTTGTGCCATCGAGTCAGACCCGACTCGTAGCGACCCCTCCCTTGGGTTTCCAAGGCAGTTATCACTACGGAAGAAGATTGCCCAACCTTCCTTCCAAGGAGTGGCTGGTGGGTTTGAAACTCCAGCCTTCTGGTTAGCAGTCAAGTGCCTTAGGCACTACGTTCCCAGAGCTCCCAGAATAGTTACCCTATAAACTCAAACTCACTGCCATTGAGTTGAATCCAACTCATTGTGACCCCCTTTGGGTTTCTCAGGTGGTAAATCTTTATGGAAGTAGATTGCTGTCTTCCTTCCGCAGAGTGCTTGGTGGATTTGAACTGCCAATATTCTGGTTAGCAGTGACATGCATTAGGCACTACACTACCAAAGCTCCTTCTACACTATATTCTAAAGACTACTGAACTAGGAATAGAATGTCTGTGTATATGAGGAAAATATTTTTTTTTAAATAACAAAATGTCAAACACTAAATATTACCAGGCCATTTAAAGAATCCAGCTGGCATCTCAAAATGACAGAGGCAGAGCAGTTGTTGGGTATCAATTAGCTCTTGGCCTGATGATCACAAAGGACCAAGTATTCATAGGTTTAAACTGACCAGAAAATGGTCCCCCCTACCAATGTCAGTAGAGGGTCAGTAAAAAAGAAGACAACCCTCAACGAAATGGATTGATACAATGACTACAACAATGAGCTCAAGCATAGCAGAGATGGTGCGGATAGCACAAGACCAGGCAGTGTTTTCTTCTGTTGTACATATAAGGTCACTATGAGTCAAAACTGACTCAATGGCACCTATCAACAACAATGAGTGATCATGCACCAAGATGGTTCTAGATACTAGAGTGGAAACACCTGCCTAGGTTCCTGTCCGAAAGAAGCGTGTGTTCCACTGAGGAAGACATATGGTAAACATAATTTAATTTCAGATACCGAAAAGTGTTTTCCAGAAGATAAGGGAGAGAGGACAGAAAAGGGAAGAGTATGGCAAAGGAATGACCCTCCCTGAAGGTGTCCAATGGGTGAGATATGAAGAACAAGGAGTTATGAGAACATGGAGTTCAGCATAAGAGAATAATTATGTATTTTAGGCATACAAAAGAAAAATGAAAAGTTTTCTAGATGGAGAGAGGATGAGGCACAAATGCTACATAACAGGCGGGATTGTGCAGGATCAAGGAAAATGAGTGAGGTCACTGTGCCTGAACACAGACAGCATGCTGAAGTTGTACAAGATGTGTATGAGGGGCCTCCAGGTGAGCAAAAGACCTCATGCTTTATCAAAAACAGCAGGAAATGAAGGAGGGTTTTAAGCCACTGGGACACAATCAGAATTACTGTATGTGTACACGTGGTAGAATTCTCACCTTCCATGCAGGGGATGCAGGTTCAATTCCCAGCCAATGCACTTCATGCAAAGCTACCACCCATCTGTCAGTGGAGGCTTCTATGCTACTATAATGCCAAACAGGTTAGCTTCTAGACAAATACAGACTAGGAAGAAGGGCCTAACAGTATCCTTCAGAAAATCAGCCAATGAAAACCCTATGGATCCCAACAATCCTATCCACAGTCAATCATGAGATGGCACAGAATTGGGCAGATTTCATTCTATTGTGTATGGGGTTACTGTTAGTCAGGGCCAACTCACCAGCAGCTAAAAACAACTACAACACAAAACCAAAATAGATAGGTCTTCTTGGCGGGGAGGGAGTCTTTATATTTTCCTTAATTAGGTATTGTCCTATTTTGGTTTAAAGTGGTGAAGTCAGCTGTATTTTCAATCCATCTCAGTAAAGTTTCTAACTGCTTGCTTTCAAAGGTATTCTCTACACTTCAGTCACATATGATTTATAGCAGAAGATAGAGTAGACTGTAATAGTCATAACTGGTTCAAAAGAAGACTCCCACTGTGCCTGTAAATGTGTAAGTAGATATATGCTTCCAGAAACATACCAGAGGAGGCTCACACCAATACAGACATAGACCATTACCTTGATTCTACTAAGCAACACAACTTGGTCTTAGGAAATTGACAAGATAGTTTCCATTTTTCACTTCAAGCTGAAAAATGAGCTTCACTGAGGAAAAAATTCCATGTTTGAATTTTCTGGAGAATCTGAAATTTAGTCTCAGAAACCAATTACACATCTTGGACTTACTAAAGACAGCAAAAAAATACCCCCAAATTTTCAAACCTGCAATGTTTTTAAATTTCCTAACAAAGGCAACCAACAAGGCTAGCATGTGGTTCCACTAATTAAGTAGTCCCAAACCTCCTATTTGCTCTTTTTTTAACTGTTATTCAGATTTTCTATAAATGGGGATAATCTTTGAGGTGGTCACAAAACACTTTCTATTGAATATAACTGTATGGTACTGAAAATACTTTTGTCCAGAATAATTTTACTCTGTATATTTAAAAATGAGAAATTGATAAATGGCTTTTTAGGAATTTACTAATTTTATAAACTGTAGTAATACCACAGAAGGAATAAATCATAGGTTTTACTCTGAAGAATATTTTCCAGGGTAAGATGGCAGAATAGGCAGAAGGACTGCACAGATCCTTTTCAACAAAGAAAAGGGGAACCAATTAACACAGATACAGAAGATAATCCTGGACCTCTGAGCTTGAAGGGAAGGATATAGAAGTAGTCTAAACTCCAACTAGCAGAAGAATTTGCATGAGAACGCCAAAAAAGGAGACATATGGAGTTGCGGACTGGCAGCAATCCTGATGGCACAGACAGCTTGGATATTGCTGAATGGTGTTAGGACCTACGATATAGCCCAAAAATCAGCCCTGCTAGCCAGGGCACAGAGGACTGTTCTGGTGGCTGGTGAACAAAAGAGGAAGCAGTAAAGAGGAAGGCAGGCTGAGTTGTTGAATTATGCCTGTTCAGAGGGTGCAGCCATCTTGAATGTTTACAAGTAGTGTGACAATTTTGGATATTTAAAGTGACGGCATTCTCCCAGATTCCAGGAAATTAAGAACAGGCTCCACTTGCCAGGAACCACAAGGCCATTCCAGACGCAGACCACTGGAAAGGTGCAACATTCCCTTTGTTACTCTTATACCCTAAATCCTCTTGGTCATCAGAGATAAGGCCATCCCTCACTCCCACCCACCGTCTAGGCTGGCAGGAATTCCATCCCAGTCTGTGTGCTCGGATGGAGCTTGGGTGCCCTGCCCCGCCATGCCCGATTTTTTTTTCCTTTTTTCCAGTTTGTTTTTGTCTGTTTTAAAACTACTATTATTATTATTACTTTTCTCCTTTTTATTGTTATTCCTTATTCTTCCCTTCCCAGGCTCAATTTTGTAATTTTTTTTTTCTTTCCCTATTCCTGTTTCCAAATTTTTTTTTCCTTCCTCTGGATAACCCCATTCCTTAATTGTCTTTTTATATTTTTCCCATTTTTTTCTTCAGTATTCTCCTTCTCTACATTTTTTCTCTTATTGCCCTATCCCCAGATACTGTGGGGGGGGAGGTGTTTCCCCCCTTTTTTTCTTTCTTTGGTTACTATTCCTATGTGATTACATGGTGTATTTTTTGTCCAAATGCTTTTACTTTTTTGATGGTTATTCAATTGCTATTTTTGTCTAACTGAGTGGGAGATAGCAACAGTCCCCATGGGACAGAACTACACCCACATCTCCTGCAATTTCATTTACTGAGTGAGAGCCACCATATCCTTCTCCACCAATGGGCCAACGATAAGAAACCACCAGGAACAGCCTGAATCACCCTTGGCTACTCTTCACAAAAAGTTAACAGAGATCTAAATAAAGCAACGTCATGATGTCTTGAAGACAACAGACTGTCACAGTCCACACAAAGAAGCAGGATAAAGTGGTAAAAACAAGGGAGCAGAATACAGACCCAGAACACATCCCTGAGGAAGAAGCAGCATTGGAACTCTCTGATAAGGAATTCAAAAGAATTATATTTAAGTATCTTTAAAGGATTGAGAGACAGATCAAGGAAAACACACACAAAATCCCAGAAGAACTTCAGAAGAAAGTACAATAACAAAATGATAAAATAAATGAAAAATTAGAAATGATTCAAAATCTACAGATAGAAATCCAGAAGATTAATACTAAATTGTCAGAAATAGATAATATAATGAAAGGGCAAATGAGTAGAATTGATACAATGGAAGACATAATTAATAAGAATGAAGACAAATACCTGAATACTTCTCTGGAAAGGGATTAATCACAAAAAAGATAAAACAAAATGAAGAAAACCTAAAGTTCATGGGGGATACCATCAAAAGGAATAACCTACATTTCATTGGAATTCCAGAGCAGAAAAAGAAAAATAAAACCACTGAGAAAATTGTCAAAGATTTCTTGCAAGAGAACTTTGCTGATACGGTGAAAGTGAGAATATATCCATTCAGGAAGTTGAATGAACCCCAAACAGGATAGACCCCAAAAGAAAATCACCAAGACATATCATCATCAAACTCATCAAAACCAATGACAAAGAAAGAATCCTGAAAGCAACATGAGAAAAACAAAAAGTTACTTATAAAGCACAACCAGTAAGAATAAGCTCTGATTTCTCAGCAGAAACCATGCAAGCAAGAAGGCAACGGGATGGTATATATACAACCCTGAAAGAGAAAAATTTTCAACCAAGAATTATATACCTGGCAAATTGGTGGTATTAGGAGATTTCCAGATAAGGAGAAACTAAGGAAATTTGTTAACCAGAACAACCTTACAAGAGATACTAAAAGGAGTCCTTTGAATGAAACTGAAAATAGCAAACAACAACCAACCATTAATACACAAGATGACATAACCCAGAAACCACAGCTATGGACATATTGAAAGTGGAATAAGCTTATTACCAAATTGTAAACAGGGAACCAGAGACATCAATTGGCAAATGAGGACAAACCAAAAGAGGGAAAAGACTGTGTACTTACAGAGCTTCTTAATGGTGAGGAAGTTAAGAGAGTTGCAAGACAGAATGGACTGTTCTAAACTCAGGGAGAAAATTATAAATCACAGGATAACCTCAAAGAAAAATGATAAACCTTCACATCACAATAAAAAAGAGGACAAGCACAAATATTCAGCAAATACTAAAACAACAGCAACAAAGGAAATGATAACATGATCCATAAACATAATGAGCTCAGCACAGAAAATAATATGGAACAAAGAAACCAGGGACACCATGAAAAAACACAGTAACCCATTTAGAATTGTTGATAATTACACTGAATGTAATGCACCACTCAAGAGATGAAGAATTGTAGATTGGATAAGAAAACAAACCCATCAATATGCTGTCTACAAGAGACACACCTTAGAGAAAAAGATCAAAACAGACTAAAAATCAAAGGTTGGAAAAAGATATATCAATCTAATGGCAATGGTAAAAGAGCAGGGGTGACAATATTAATTTATGATCAAATTGACTTTAAAAAAAAAACCACCAAACGAGACAAAGAAGGACATTATATAATGATTAAAGAATCAATTGGACATGAAGATATAACTATAATTAATAACTATGGACCCAATGAAATAGCCCCAAAATACATAAATCAAACTTTAACAGAATTGAAAAATCAAATAGATGACTCCACAGTCATAGTGGAAAACTTTAATACACCACTTTCAATGAAAGATAAAGCAACTGGAAAGAAACTCAACAAAGATGCAGAAGACATAAGCAATACAATCCACCAACTTGACCTTATAGACATCTACAGAGCACTTCACCCAATAGCAACACAATATACATTCTTTTCCAGTACACATGGGACATTTTCCATTATAGACCATATGTTAGGCCATAAAACAAGCCTTCATAAATTTAAAAACATTGAAACACTGCAAAGCATCTTCTCAGATTGCAATGCTATCAAATTAGAAATCAGTAACAGAAAGATCAAAGGAAAAAGAGTAAACACATGGAAACTGAACAACACCCTCCTTAAGAAAGACTGCTAAGAGAAGAAATAAAAAGTGAAATTCAAAATTTCCTTGAATCAAACAAGAATGAAAACACAACATACCAAAATCTTAAGTACACAGCAAAAGCAGTGATCAGAGGCCAATTTACAGCAATAAATGCACACATCAAAAAAGAAAGAGCCAAAATCAACACTTCAAATCAACATCTCCAACAATTAGAAAAAAAACAGCAAGAAAACCCTACAGTCACCAGAAGAAAGGAAAAACTAAAGATTCAAGCAGAAATCAATTAAACAGAAAATAGACAACAGAAAGAAATCACCAAGATCAGAAGTTGTTTTTATGAAGATTAACAATTGACAAATCACTGGCAAATTTAACAAAGGAAAAGAGAGAGAGAATACAAATTAACATGAATAAGAAATGAAATGGGTAAAATCACAACAGAACCAACTAGAATTAAAAGCATAATATCAGGATACTGTGAAGAACTGTACTCCAACAAGTTTGAAAGTCTGGAAGAAATGGACAGAGTTCTAGAAACATACCACTTACCTAAACTAACAAAGACTGATGTGAAAAAGTTGAACACATCCATAACAAAAGAAGAAAGTGAACAAGTCATCAAAAAATTACCAACAAAAATAAGTTCTGGCCCAGACCAGAAAATTCTATCAAACATTCAGAGAAGAACTGACACCAATCCTACTCAAAGTATTCCAAAACATAGAAAAGGATGGACTCCTCCCTAACTCATTTTATGAAGCAAGCATAACCTTGATACCAAAACCAGGCAAAGATATCATTCAAAAGGAAAACTACAAGCCTATATCCCTCTCATGAATATACATGCAGAAATCTTCAACAAAATCCTAGCCAATAGACTCCAACAACATATCAAGAAAATCATTCATTATGACCAAGTGGGGTTTATATCAGATATTCAAGGATGGTTCAACATAAGAAAAACAATCAACATCATCCACCCCATAAATAAAATAAAGAAAAAGAACCACATGCTCATATCAATTGATACAGAAAAGGCATTTGATAAAATCCAACACCAATTCCTGATCAAAATTCTCAGCAAAATAGGAATAGAAGGGACATTCCTCAACATAATAAAGGGCATCTATGCAAAACCAACACCCAACATCATTCTCAATGGAGAGAGACTGAAACCATTCCCCTTGTGAACAGGAACCAGACAATGATGCCCTCTATCACCACTTCTATTCATCATTGTACTGGAAGTCCTAGTCAGGGCAATAAGGCAAGAAACGGAAATCAAAGGCATCCAAATTGGTAAGGAAAAAGTCAAGCAATTCCTATTTGCTGACGATATGATCCTATACTTAGAAAACCCAAGAAACTCAGTCAAAAATCTACTGGAACTAATTGAGAGATTTAGCATCATGGCAGGATACAAGATCAACATCCAAAAATCAGTTGGATTCCTCTACACCAGCAAAGAGATTGCTGAAAAAGAAATAAGGAAATCAATAGTGTTTACAATAGCTACCAAAAAAAATAAAATACTTGGAAATTATTCTTAGCAGGGACACAAAAGACCTGTACAAAGAAAGCTATAAAAGATCTACATAAATGGAAGAACATACCATGCTGATGGATAGGAAGATTGAACATTGTGAAAATGTCAGTTCTACCCAAGCAATCTATACATTCAATGCAATCCCATCAGATCTCATCAACTTTTTTTTAAGGATATGGAAAAACCAATCACTAACTTTATATGGAATGGAAAGAGACCCCGGATAAGCAAAGCACTATTGAAGAAGAAAAACAAAGTAGGAGGTCTCACACTGCCAGATCTCAAAACCTACTCTACACCACAGCAGTCAAAACTGCATGGTATTGGTTTAATGACAGACACATAGACCAATGGAATAGAATTGAGAACCCAGAAATAGATCCATAGACCTACAGTCAGCTGATCTTTGACCAAGAGCCGAAATCCATTAAATGGGGAAGAGAATGTCTGTTTAATAAATGGTGCTGGCAAAACTGGAGATCCATTTGCCGAAAAATGAAACAAGATCTGTATCTCACACCATACACAAAATGAACTCCAGATGGATCAAAGACTTAAATGTGAAACCTAAAACTATAAAGTTCCTCAAGGAAAAACTAAGAGCAAATTTAGGTGCCCTAATACATGGCATAAACAGACTATCAAGCATAACTCAAAATGCACAAACAGCAGAAGAAAACTAGATAAATGGGACCTTCTCAAAATTAAATTTTAATGTGCTTCCAAAGACTTCTCCAAAAGAGTCAAAAGGGAACCTACAGATTGGGAAAAGATATTTGGCAATGACATATCCGACAAGGGACTTATCTCTAGAATTTATGGAAAACTCTAACACCTCAATAACAAAAAGACAAATAATTCAATTTAAAAATGGGCAGAAGACACGAATAGACACTTGACCAAAGAGGATATTCAGGCAGCCAACAAACATACAAACAAATGCTCATGATAATTAGCTATTAGAGAGATGCAAATCAAAACAACAAGATACCATCTTGCTCCAGCACAAATAGCAGAGTTCAACAAATGCTGGAGAGGATGTGGAGAGACTGGGACCCTCATACATTGCTGGTGGGACTGTAAAATGATACAACCACTGTGGAAAGCAGTATGGTGATTCCTTAAAGAGTTGGAATTAGAAATACCATTTGACCCAGCCATTCCATTACTAGGTATATATCCTAAAGAAGGGAGAGCTAGGACAAGAACAGACATATGCAAACTCATGTTCATCGCAGCAGTAGTTGCAATAGTCAAAAGATGGACACAACCTAGGTGTCCATCGCCTGAGGAATGGATAACCTAACTATGGTACATATACACAGTGGAATATTATACAACCCTAAAGAATAACCTAGAATCTGCAAAACACCGCATAATGTGGATGAACTTGGAGGACATTATGCTGAGTGAAATAAGTCAATCACAGAAGGAGAAATATTGTATTAGTCCATCATAGTAAAAGTCAAGGAAAGGTTTGCATATGGAAGGAAATTTTCTTTGTTGGTTACCAGGGGTGAGAGGGGAGGGGAGGGAACAGTGTTAGAAAGGTAGAGGTAAGTATTGATTTGGGTGAAGAGAAGGGCAATGTAACATATGTGAGTGATCAACATGGTGGCACTGAGGAAGAGGAAGACACAGAGTGGTACATGTGAGGTGCAGATAACAAAGATGAACCCTTTTGCACATACAGTACAGTATTGTCAGTGAAGGCAAACATGGGTATACGGGTGGATAGATGGGTGGACAGGCTGAACTATTAGGTATATCTGTGCAGCAGGGAGTGTACCCAAGACCATGCATAGGGTTAGCAGACAATGGCCAAGTGTATTTGTATGTTCTGTAAGAATTCCCAGGTGTAAAGTAGAGCTGACAAGGGACAAGGTTGTAGTCACTTCTTGGGCACAGCCAGCTACCCAGAGGGACCGAGTAGTTGAACCTGCGGCCTTGGGACCATAGTCGCACGGAACATCAAGCTCAATTGGCATAACATACTACACAAAACATTGTTCCACCTCCTACTTTGGCGAGTAGTGACTGGGATCTTAAAAGCTTGCAAGCAGCCATCTAAATGCAACAATGGGCCTCTCTTCATCCAGAGAAAAGAACAATGAAGAAAACCATAGATTCATGGAAATGATTTAGTCCATGTGATCTTCAGCCTATATGAATGAGACCAGAAGAAATAGATGGTACCCAGCTACCACTGTCAGCCACTGGGAGGAGGATCTTTGTAGGAAATCCTGGATAGAGAGGGAGAACAATGTGGAAGAAAGCTCAAAATCATTTGGGAAAAAAAAAAGGAGGGGACCAGGTTTGCTGGTCTGATAGAGCCTGGTGGAACCACTGAGACTACGATCCCTAGCTGCCCTTCAGGTCTGGGATTGAACTCACACCTGTGGCTTCCAGCCAAACAAAAGACAGGCATATGAGTTGAACATTTACCTGAGGTAGATATATTCCTGCTCAGGTGGGCAGGAGTGCATGGGGGGATGGAAGAGGTAACTATCAAGAGGAAGTGGGAGGGCAATTGTTGCATTGGGGTAAATTGCAGTAAATGTCATGAGACAAAGTGTATGTGAACTGCTGTATGGAAAGTGAATTTGCTCTGTAAACTTTCACCCAAATCACAATTTGAAAAAAAAAAAAGGAAGAAGAAGTCATACTACATGGTTTAATTTTAACTTAAATTTGAATACATAACTATCCCATAAAATGTTCCAAAAAAGAACACTATGATACACAACTAAAAGTAAACAATATTGTGTGTGCAGAAGGTTGCATTTCCCATGACTAAATTCTAAAACTAAAATAAGCAGAAGCTGCCGAATCTTTTGAGCAGATCATAAAACGTTCAGAGACAGGACAGGTGGGTGAGAATCACTGATGTGTTGTAAGGACCATCACTGAACATTTTACTGTCCAAAGTGTCTAGCTGACTCTCCAGAGCAGCTGTTTAATTTCCACAGATACATAATGAAGCTTATACAAAAAGTAAAAACCTGACATTCACCAAAGAGGAAATGCAGGCAGTCAGTAATTTTCAATATGCCTATATGCCTTTCCCAGAAGAACTAGATGGTGCCCAGCTACCAGTGCCAGCCACTTGGAAAGGGATCAAAACTGGAGATCCTGTACAGTATGGGAGAAAAATGTAGAACAAAAGTCAAAATCATAAAAAAGGCCAGGCTTACTAATCAGATAGAGATTGCTGACACCTCCAAGACTATGGCCCCAAGTCATCCTTTGGGCCTGGAATTGGTCTAACTTCTGTGGCTTAACTCTCAGCCAAATGACAGACAGCCCAACGAGCTGACCAGCTGTACCAAAGAAATACACTCCTTAGAACAATCAACCATGGGAGATCAGAAGGGCAACATTTGCACAGGGATAAATGTAAGGAGGTAGGAATGTATAGGCAAGAAGGACACAGGGAAAGGGTAAACACAGGGAGGAAGTGGGAGATGAGATACTACAGTAACCAGTATCACAAGACAAAATATGTATACGAACTGTTGAATGTAAAACAAATCTGTTTTGTAAAACTTCACCCACTTTACAATAAAAAGTTTAAAAAAGAAAAGAAATTATGCTGTGTGGTAGATAAGTAGTTAAGTTGTGTGTCAACTTGGCGTGGCCTGTTTTGAGTGGCTGGGCAGCTGGCTGTAGTTATTTCCCCATGATGAAACTGACAATCAGCTCCACGGTGGAATCTACCAGAGCACTGAGTAGCTGCCTTAGGCATGTGATCTGCTTCCAGAATGTAAGGAGAAGTGTTAAGACAGGTCTCTGAGCTTCTTGGCATGCTTGGACCCTCCTTGCAGCCAAGCCTTCATTCAGCAGCTGGCCATGCTGTCTGCTGATCTTGGGACTATTTAACTAGTGGCCTGTGCGTTGCTTGATAACTTTTGGACCATGCCATTTTACTTATCGATCTTGGGTTTGTTAGCATCAGCAGCCTGCAGCTGAGTTAAGAGAAGCTTCCAGCTAGAAGTACAAGTTCAAAGTGCCAGCTCTAGGGGCTAGGAGAAAGCCCCTAGACCTTGGGCTTCAGCTCTGCCTCTTGCTCTCAGCCCACTGAAACTGGAGGCCTGGGCTGCTGATGGTGATTCTCTCACCCTCTCATGAAGTTATAGCAGGTTGGCAGATGCCACACCATGTCCTTTTTGCAGCAAGAAACTTATTTAACTTAAAAATCGTAGAATTCTATACAAAATTATGAAGGAGAGAAAAAAAATCCTTTCAGGCTATAGATGTAAGTAAAATATATATACCATGAAAACAGTAGCCTAATATTGGCAAATGAGTTAAAAGAAATTAAGAAAGTAATTCTACCACTGAACCACCAATTGTTAGTTACATTAATAACTAAAGCTAGGCATAACTGGTCACTAGTCACAAAAGATGATTGCTCCAGATGTGATACAAAAGAGCAACATAAATCAGAAATAAAACAATTTAAAAATAAAATAATTAGGAAAAAGATTTGATGAAATAGGTGACAACTCAGAAAAAGATTTAAAATAAAAGAAAACTCATCTCAGAAATGAAAACTAAATAAGAAGGAATATAATAGATAATAAATACAATAATAACTTAAGAAAATTAGAAGCTGTTAAAGCAGATAAAATTTAATGATTAAAAGCAATGAAGAAAGAGATAAAAAGCATTCAAAAGAAAGTGATAAAGAAGACAACCACACATGCATGTAACAGGAGGGTCCAATATACATATGACAGGAGGCCCAAGAAGAAAGGAACAGAATCCCTAAAAATTTAATCTATGGAACAATATCTGAAGTTAAAAAAATAAAAGGGAGGGCTCAAAACTACACATTATAATGGCACATCACTTACCTGGAAAAACAACCCAGAGCACCTACAACACAAAAATGCAATGCACTGCCATCAAGTTGGATACAACTCACAGCGACTCCTCCTTGGGTTTCTGAGGCAGTATCACTATGGTCACTAGTCACAAAATTATGAAGGAGAGACACATGAGTCTCTAGTCACATGAGTTTTCTTTTATTTTAAATCTTTTTCTGAGTTGTCACCTATTTCATCAAATCTTTTTCCTAATTATTTTATTTTTAAATTGTTTTATTTCTGATTTATGTTGCTCTTTTGTATCACAGATTCTGTGAGGTTGTCCAACCTTCCTTCTGAGGAGCGGCTGGTGGGTTTGAACTGCCAGACTTCTGGTTAGCAGTCAAATAATTGCCTTAGGCACTACATCACCAGAGTTCCCAGATCATCTACATCAAGGCATATTCTAGTAATAAGAAAGAATAATACAACTAACAAAGGATAAGAAGAAGATTTCTATTTGTTATGTTTCAGTTCTTTGAAGACAAAAACTTCACCTTGATGCAAATAAAAAAAGAGATATATTTTTCACTATAGGAAGTGCACAGATATGTTATGGATTGACTTATATCCTCCAAAAAGATATACTGGAGTCCTGGCCCCTGTACCTGTGAATGCTACCATGTTTGGAGAAATAAGATTTTTTTTTTTTTAAGATATTATCAGTTAAATTATACTGGAGTATGGGTGAATCCTAGTCTTAATTCCTTCTACACAGTATCTAATAAAAGGGGATAACAGACACAGAGGTACACACAGGGGGAAGGAACTATGTGAAGATATGTCTACAAACAGCGAAGGAATGATAAGGATTTCTAGAAGCTAGGAGAGAGACATGGAGCAGTTCCTCTCCCGGAACCCTCAGAAGGAATCAACATTCTGATATCCTGATTTGGACTTCTAGCCCTAAGAACTGTGAAATAACAAATTTCTGTTCTTTAAAACTACCCACATTGTGTTACAGCAACCCTAGGAAACTAACACAATGAGGATTTGATGTAGTATTCTGTCTAGTCTCTACATGCTTGAAATATTTACATACATACATACAACAAGGGGAACCCACTGGCTCCCCAAACTGAAAACTTCTAAGGACAGTGCATCTTCAAGAAAGGTATGAACCAGTATGTCACCAGAGTCTCAAATGTTCTTCACTCCAGCTCTGACTTGGCAACTGCATCCTTAGATTCAACACAGAAACCCCAAAGTTTTCTCTCCTTACAACTAAATGGTCATGAAGTTCTATCTCAAATGCCCATGCTAAGGGACACAAAAATATTTCTTGTAGGAACTATGTGGGTCTCAAAAGTCTCTTTCACACTGGCTGAAATTGTGCCATGTGCTCACTTCTAAAACAACTTCTTTGGAAATGTAGTGGGATGCAATGATTAGCTTAAGCTAACCATGATTCATTCACTCTTAGAGTTGGGAGTAGAGTCAATACTAAGAATGGAAAGGGGAATTTGGGAAAAACAAAGGAGAAACAGATTCTGTGAGGCATTTACAACATCTACGGCAAAAACTAAGGTGCGCTGGTGGCATAATGCCTAAGGTATTTGACTACCAACCAGAACATTTGTGGTTTAAACCCAACAGCCATTCCACAGAAGGAAGATGGGGCAATCTACTTCCAGAAAGATTTACTGTCTCAGAAATCCAGTGGGGGTCACTATGAGTCAGAATTGTCTCGATGGCATGAGTTTGAGTACGGCAAAGACTACTTGGTATTTGGTTCTCAGCCACCCAGACACTATTCATCTGCTGAGCTTCCTGGATTCCTCAATATATTATCAGACATCTAGATTTGCTGTGGGGACATATCTAGACCCTCTCTCTGCTTCATATACACAGTAACTTGCATCTAAAAAGCACAAAGTCCCCCAAGACTGTGACCCGTGGTTACCCTTCAGGCCTAGAACTGAACTCACTCCTGTAGCTGAATTTTCAGTCAAACAATAGAGACAGGTCTATAAGGTGAACAATAACTCTGAAAACACAGGCACTTCTTAGAACAATCAATCATTCAAGATCAAAAAGGCAGTATTTGCCCAAGAACAAAGTTTATAAGGCAGGAAAGGTGAGGAAGAGGAGGAGGAATGGAAAGGAGAAATAAAGGGAGGATATGAGAGGAGTGATGTTACACTGAGGGGACTGCAATCAATCACATGAAACAAAATGTATGTGAATTGTTGAATGGAAAACTGATTTTCTCTGTAAACTCTCACCCAAATCACAATAAAAAGTTTTGAAAAAGTAAATATATAAAAGCACAAAGTTCTTTATAGATAGGACATTACAATACTCATCTGTGGAAGACAAAACAAATTAGAAATAATTACTTGACTCATCCTTCACTTCCTCCTAACTTCAACAACAAAGTAAAACAAAATAAAAAACTGAAATTAATTTTTAAAAATAATTTTTTCAAAAGATTAAGGGAAAGCTACAGCATAATTAAAATGGAGTTGACAGTCATAAACAAGTCTTCCCAAAGATGATAAAAGGCAGAAAAGTTCCTCTGGGCACTCACTCAATAAATGTTCATTTATTCCAAACAAGTACTGTAAATAATTTAACTCACTCAAGAAAACATTTTTTCCCATTTTTTTATCTTGATGCTCTTAAGTCTGACAATTACCAAAGCAAATAAAAATTCTACGTTCTAATGCTAAAAAAAAAAAATCAATAATGTACTTGGGTTAAAGGTTTCTTGATTAACTTTCACTTTCTTGTTCTTGCTGTAAATTATTTTGGGGGATAAAAAAGCTAAAATTTGAATAATTTCTATAACTTTAAACTCACTAGAATGTAAGCACTCTCTAATTAAAATGAAATTTATTATCAAAAGTTAACTCACCTACCCATGATGGTTCTTTGTTGTTGTCAGGTGCTGTCAATTTGTTACACCAATGAAAGATGAACTGGTCTTGCATCATCTTCACAATCACTGCTATGTTTGAGCCCTTTGTTGCACCCACTGTGTCAATCCATCTCATTGGAGGTCTTCCCCCTTTTCACTGAACCTCTGCTTTACAAACATTATATCCTTCTCCATGGTCCCTCCTGATAACATGTCCAAAGAATGTAAGACAAAGTCTCACCATTCTTGCTTCTAAGAAAAATTCTGGCTGTACTTCTTCCAAGCAGATCTGTTCATACTTCCAGCAGTCCACAGAATATTTAATATTCTTTGCCAACACCATAATTCAAAGGCAGCAATTTTTCTTCAGTCTTCCTTACTCATTGTCAGCTTTGGCATGCATATGAGGTAATTAAAATTACCACAGCTTGACTTAGACATACTTTATTCTTCAAGGTGACATCTTTGCTTTCTTAATACTTTAAAAAGGTCTTCTGCAGCAGATTTGCCTAATGCAACATGTCATCTGATTCCCTGACTGCTGGTTCTTGAATGTGCATTGACTGTGAATCCATTCAAGTAAAATTAAATCCTTGGCACCCTCTATATTTTCTCCATTTATCATGATGTTGCTCATTGGTCCAGTTGTGAGGGTTTTTGTTTTATCTTGAGGTGTAATCTATACTGAAGACTGTAATCTTTGATCTTCTACAGCTTCAAGTCCTCTTCAGTTTCAGCAAGCAAGGTTGTGTTATCTGTGTATCATAGCTTAATCAGTTTTCCTCCAATCCTCATGCTGCGTTCTTTATATGGTCCACCTTCTCAGATTATTTACTCAGCATACAGATTAAATAAGTATGGTAAAAGGATAGAACCCTGACATACACCTTTCCTAATTTTAAACCATGCAGTATCCCCATATTTTATTCAAACGACTGCCTCGTTATCTATATACAGGTTTCGCATAAGCATAATTAATGTTCTAGAATTTTCATTCCTTGAAATGTTATCCGTAATTTGTTATGATCCACACAATTAAATGCCTTTGCATAGTCAATAAAACACAGGTAAACTGTGTTTCTGGTATCCTGTTCTTCTTCCAAGATCCATCTGTGATCAGTAATGATATCCTTCATTCCACATCCTCTTCTGAATCCAGCTTGAATTTCTGGCAGTACTCTGTCAATGCTGCAACTATTTCTGAATTATCTTCAGCAAAATTTTATTTGTATATGATATTAATGATATTGTTCAATAATTTCCACATTCTGTTGGATCACCTTTCTTTGGAGTTGGCACAAATATGGTGCTCTTCCAGTTGGCTGGACAAGCAGCTGTCTTCAAAACTTCTTCGCAAAGACAAGTGAAATGGCTCTTTAGATTCATTTATATTTTTCTAAGACCCAATCAATAACAGATTCATTCATTCATTCATGCAGCAAACATTTATAAAGTGCTTCATAGATGCTAGAAGGGATCCTAGATACCACACTGCTTGAGTTCTTTTATAGATGAAGTAATTGAGGTCAAAGAGAGTAAGTAATCTGCCCACAGTCACAGAGCTAATAAGTATGAACAATGATGGAACTGAGACAGTTTCTGTAATCCCAACCCAGTGCATTTTCTCTTGCCATCCTTCCTTCCTCATGACTACAGTGTACCTTCAACACAGCAAGCACCCCTAGCACAGAACACCACTACAGCACATATTTTTGTGAAATCTGTGGCCACTCAGTATCATGTGAATATTTTTTCTACATGTGGAAGCTTTCTCATATATTGAGTTCCTTCTCCCCAAGACAATGGCAAGAATTCTTCTAGCCTTCCTTGACACTAAGGGTCAGGCATGAGGCATATGGCTGAGCTTTGCCAAACTGGTGAGCACTGGGAGATAATGAGTACAAGCAGGGGAGGTATTCAACTTTTGGAGCAGCAGTGGCAGAACTTCTGACATTTGTCTGTGCTGAGTGGCCGTTACAGGACTGTCTTCACTTGTTAGAGCCCAGTGCTGTAGTTTCAGCATTGGCCCTGACTACCTGGAGTTCTGTGAAACTGGCTAAAATGGACTGTTTTTTGCAACTTAAAGCCCTGACTGATATTCCACCTTTGCACTTTATTCACCCACATGCTCAGCAGATGTGCCTAGGAGCTACCGTCAAAATAAAGCCAATCTCTATTTGAAACTTTACTATGCATCAAGAGACCAGTTCTCATCTCCCTATCGAAATTCTAAAACTTTTTAAAAAATAAACAGTTCTTTTCTAATAAAATGAAGACAAAAATGGGGCTACTACGCTTTCAGCAAAATTTACTGAATTGACAAGATGTCACCTTACTTTAAAAAAAGGAAAAGAGAGAGAGGGCGCGAGAGATTAAGAAGACAGCCAAGTGAAATCCTGTCCCAAAATCAAACAATAAAGCAAAGTTGGCTCTAAGCCACTGTACTGCACAGCAAGCAATTCCTCAAGGCTCCTCACTCTACCCATGCAAGCAGGAAATAAAGGAGAAACAAGTAAATAAAATCCTAAACAATGTCACTAACAGACTCCAACTTAAAGAGGAGCAGAAGGTAACAGATGAACGCAGCCTCCATAGAATAAGTAGAATTTCCTCCCAAAACCTCCATGCCGTTCAAGAGATGGAAAAAAAAAAAAAAAGCTGTGACACCCTGCTGGAAGGAAGGCAGGAAACTCTTTCCTTTGGTGGTTAAAGATGGTAAATGTTTAAAGATGTCAATGTAAAAATAATATTCTTAATTGGACAGTAAGGGGTGGGAAATGGGAAGATGTAGAAGTGCATTCATTTCCTCATGTTTCTTGAAGGGGAGTCACTAGATATGTCTCAAAGTGGATCAACCTAGAAACAGAGTTTTAATCTTGGTATTTAGGGTCATAAGGGAGCCAGTAACAGCCAAAAAAGAAAAGAATGAAAAATAAGAACATAAAAAAAGGCGGGAGATAGAAAGGAAAATGTGATTATTGTTCAATTTCATAGTAAGCAGACAATAGATAAAATGTAATATTAACTCAATATTGTTAAATCTATTATTAATTTGATATTGTTAAATCAAGAACTAAAAAGTTTTATATAATAAATGTTTAGAGATAGAGGGATCCACTAGGAAAACAAAAAGAATCCTCTAAAGAATCCAAAGAAGCTCTGGTGGCGTATCGCCTAAGGCATCTGACTGCTAACCAGAAGGCTGGCAGTTCAAACCCGCCAGCCAATCCTCGCAAAGAAGGTTGGGCAATCTACTTCCGTCGAGATTCAAAGAAACAGAAGGGAAACACTACATACAAATATGCAAACAGAAAAAAAGGAATAAAAAAATAAATCATAGGAAGATAGGGTAACAGAATTGATGTTGTGTACCATCGAGTAAATTCCAACTCATAGCAAAAATATAGGACCAAGTAGAACTGAGTTTCCTAGGCTGAAATCTTTATAGAAGCAAATCACTACGTCTTTTCTCCTGTGGAGCAGCTGGTGGGTTTCAACTGCTAACCTTTCAGCTAACAGCCAAGCACTTTATCTGTGATAGGAATCCCTAAGTGGAGGAACCTGTTAAGTGCTTGACTACTAGCCAAAAGATTGGCAGTTTAAACCCACTCAGAGGTTCCTGGGGAGACAGGCCTAGCCATCTGCTTCTAAAAGATCACACACAGGACCACCAAGAGTAGAATCTGACTCATTGCCAACTGTGGTGGTTATGTTTGTGTGTCAGCTTGGCTGGGCCTGGTTGAATGGCGGGGCAGCTGGTGGTAGTTTTTCCCCATGATGAGACTGGCAATCAACTCCATGGTAGGATCTACCACAAGCAGCTGAGTGGCTGCCTTTGGGATGTGGTCTGCTTCTTGTATATAAATAGAAGCTTTGGAACGGTCTCTAGCCTAAGGCACACTTGGACCCTGCATGTAGCCCTGTCAATGCTCAGCAGCCTGCTATGCTCTGCCGACCTTGGGACTTACAATGGACTTGAGTTAATGGCCTGCCATGTGGTTTGGTAACATCAGGACTGTGCCTTTTTACTTGTCAACCTTGGGCTTTGCAGCCTCAGCAGCCAGCAGCTCTCTGAGTGAAGAAAAGCCTCTAGTTTTAGTGGGCCGGGAGCCAGAGGCAGAGCTGAAGCCCAAGGCTGAGGGGCTTTCATACAGTCCCTAGAGCCTGGCACTTTGAACTTGGACTTAAAGCCTCCAAACTGTAAGAGAATATACTCCTGTTTGTCAAGGCCATCCCATTTGTGGTATATTTCTTGTCAGAGTGGTGCTAGGTAATCAGAACACCAACTAACAACAACAAATCTGTGATAACAAGTGCAGGTGAGACAAAATTTTATTATTGGCAAATAAGAGGTTGTGTACCTAGAAATCCCAAGACAATCTAATTTAAAAAACTATTAAAGCATTCAGCAAATTGATGTAAAAAAAAAAAAAAATTAAGAATGTTTCTTCCTATAAATAAATAAAATCCAGTTAGAAATAAAGGCTGAAAAATTCCCACTCACAATGCCACCTGGGATAAATGGCACAGCTACGTATTCACTTAGGGAGAGGGAGAGAAAACCTATATGAAGAAAACTTGAAAACGCTCCAAAGACATTCAGTAGATAGTAATAAGATGTCCTTGTACATAAATGCCCTATACTGTGAAGTTATTAATTCTCCCTAAATTAATTTATGTTCTTTTAAAAAAATTATCTTTTATTGAAATATAATTTATGTATCTACAGTGAAAAACACAAAACTAAAGTGACATGGGTCAATGGTTTTTTTTTTTTTAATTTAAGAGGTTGTTTTATATTCAACGTAACGTGTACATTTGGTTTCATTCCCCATTCGCCATGTCCAACCCTAACCTAGTTCTTTTTGACAATGAATGTGACACCATTCCTTTTTGTCACTCCTGGCGTGTTGTTGTTGTTACGTGCCGTTGAGTCAGCCCTGACTCATAGCGACCCCTCCTTGGGTTTCCGAGGCAGTATCACTACAGAAGTAGATTGCCTAACCTTCCTTCCGAGGAGTGGCTGGTGGGTTTGAACCACCACCCTTCTGGTTAGCAGTCAAGTGCCTTAAGCACTATGCTACCAGAGCTCCTATTCCTGACATAGTAGACCATATAACTGTCCAATTCAAAATGGCCAGCGCCAGTCCATTTCAGCTCACTAAGGCCTAGGATATCGATATTTATGCATACCATATCATTTTTTACAACTTTTTATTTTCCTAGATTCATTCTCTGTACATTCCATGTTCCAATTATTAATGGATGTTTACAGCTGTTTCTTTTCATTTTGAGTTATGCCACATCAGCAAATGAAAGTCTAGAAAGCTATACTCCATCTGTATCATTAAAGTCACCTCTTATTTTGAGGAGGCAGCTCTTCCCCAGTCATATTTTGAATGCCTTCCAACCTGAGGGGCTCATCTTGGTATCACTGGTATCAAACAATGTTTCCCTGCTATTCATGAGATTTTCAGTGGTCATTTTTTCCCCCCAGAAGTGGACCTGGCCATGTCCTTCTTCCTAGTCTGTCTTAGTTTGGAACCTCCACTGAAAGCTGTCATTTGAAACACAGATGGCATAGCTACCAGCATCACGGCAACACACAAACCACCACAGTATAACAAATGACAGACAAGTGGTTTAAAATAAGGAAAGGTGTGTGTCAGGGTTGTATCCTTTCACCATGTTCATTCAATTTGTATGCTGAGCAAATAATCCAAGAAGCCTAACTATATGAAGAAGAATGTGGCATCACGATTGGAGAAAGACTCTTTAACAAGCTGCAATATGCAGATGACACAACCTTACTTGCTGAAAGTGAAGAAGATGAGAAGAACTTACTGATGAAGAGCAAAGACTAAAGTCTTCAGTATGGATTACACCTCAACATACAGAGAACAAAAATGCTAACAATTGGGCCAATAAACAATATCATGATAAAGGTAGAAGAGATTACAGTTGTCAGGGATTTATTTCAGTTGGATCTACTATCAATGTCCATAGAAGCATAAGTCAAGTAACTAAACAATGTATTGTTCTGGGCAAATCTGATGTAAAAGACTTCTTTAAAGCATTTAAGAGCAAAGATGTCACTTTGGAGATGACAATGCACTTGACTGAAGCCGTGGTATTTTCAATAACCTCATATGCAAGTGAGAGCTGTAAAATGAATAAGAAAGACTGCAGAAGAATTGATGCATTAATTGTGATGATGGCAAAGAATACTGAATGTACCACAGGACTGCTAGAAGAATGAACAAATTGTCTTGAAGGAATGCAGTCAGAAGGTCCTTCGAAGCAAGAACAGGCAGAGTTCTTCTTTTGTACTTTGGTCATGTTGTCAAAAGAGAGCAATCTCTGGAAAAGGATATCATGCTTGGTAAAGAAGAGGGTAAGCAAAAAAGGGGAAGATTCTTAACGAGATGGATTGATACAGTGGCTATAACAATGGGCCCAAGCACAGCAACAACTGGGAAGATGGCACAGGACTGTGCAATGTTTTATTCTGTTGTACGTAGGGTCTCTATGAGTCAGAACAAAACTTGACAGCACCTAACAAGAATAACAATAAAAACAACAATAATTTATAAATTAATTATATACCAACTAAAATACCAAGAGGATTTGGTGACTTACTTTGGAACATGAACAAACTATACTAATAGTTGTTGTTGTTGTTGTTGTTATTTGCCATTGAGTTGGACCCAACTCACAGCAACCCCTCCTTGGGTTTCTGAGGCAGTATCACTATGGATGAAGATTGCCCAATCTTCCTTCCGTGGAGTGGCTGGTGGGTTTGAACCGCCAGCCTTGTGGTTAGCAGTCAAGTGCCTTAGGCACTATGCTACCAGAGCTCCTATACTAATAGTAGTCTGGAAAAATAAATACATGAGAATTACCAGGGTGGCAGATTGTACTTTCAAAAGATGGCCACAACATTATTTCCTAGATCTGAAGGATTTCCTGCAACGTGACCTTGCCACTCCTTCCATCAAGAGGTAATGTCCTTGCAGTACTATTCACAATAGCAAAGAGACAGAAACAACCTAAGTGCCCACAATCTGAGGAATGGATAAGCTGTGGTACATACACACAATGGAATACTATGCAACCCTAAAGAATAATGTAGAATCTGCAAAACACCACATAACGTGGATGAACTTGGAGGACATTAT
>NW_006922196.1:1346234-1349861 GCF_000298275.1 Orycteropus afer afer
AAAAAAAAAAAAAAAAAGAACAAAGGAGGGGGAATGAGCTCTTCCACATTTTCAAACATAATAAATAAAAATAAATTCATTCATTAACAGAAAACTATTGCGTATGTACCAGTGGCAGGACTGCAGCAGGCTAACCTTTAGGAAGGAAACCCAAAAACCAAAATGAAACCCATTGCGATTGAGTCGATTCTGATTCATAAAATCCTTGTCTTTATGGAATTTAGATTTTACAAAAAGATACAAACAAATTTAACTTCAGGTTGTATTAAATGTTGTAAAGGAAAATAAAAATAAAGATAATAGAAAGGTACTACTTAAAACAAGACGATCAGGGCAGGTCTCTTGGACGAGGTGACCGTGCAACCGAAACCCATAAAGGGCTCAGGCATTTTCAATTACTGATGCTGGTGTAAAACCATGCATCCTATTCTACAGGGCAATTCGCAGTACTGATTTCAATCTAAAATGCATTTCTTCCAAAGTTAGTATACCTTTCCAAGCTTGTTATAACACAAATGAAAAATACCCAGTATCAGATTAATAGAAGTTTAATGAACAGTATCCATGAGTTTGCTGTACTTTGGTGGCTTGAATGTTGCCGTGATTCTGAAAGCTATGCCACTGGTATTTCAAATACAAGCAAGGTCATCCACAGTAGATAGATTTCAGGAAAGCTTCCAGACTAAGACGGACTAGGAAGAAAGACCTGGCAATGTACTTCTGAAAATTAGGCAATGAAAACCTTATGAATCATAATAGAACACTGTCCAACTTGCTCACTTTGGACACGTCATCAGGAAAGATCAATTGCTGGAAGAAGACATCATGTTTGATAAAGTAGTGGGCGAGCGAGGGAATACTTCTGGTGAAATGGATTGGAATCATAGCCACGATGGACTTTTTTTTTTTTTTTTTTTTTTTTTTTTTTTTGATTTGGGTGAAGGTTTACATAGCAAATTCACTTTCTAGACAGCGGTTCACATATACTTTGTCTCATAACATTGACCACAGTTTACCACAATGCAACAGCTCCCCTCCCACTTCCTCCCCCTAGTTACCTCTTGCCTGTATCCATACCTGCATGCACTCCTGCCCCCTGAGCTGTCTCCCTGTGCATAAGCAGCCCTTCATTCTCCCATGATTGTTCTCAGCAAGAACTGTATCTACTTGAGGTAAATGTTCAACTCATATGCCTGTATATTGTTTGGCTGAAAACCACAGGTGGGAGTTCAATTCCAGACCTGAAGGGCAGCTAGGGGCCATGGTCTCAGTGGTTCCACCAGGCTCTATTGGACCAACAAACCTGGTAGCCCCCTCCTCTTTTTTTTCTCTCTCCAAATGATTTTGAGTTTTGTTCCACATTGTTCTCCCTTCTCTATCAAGGATCTCCTACATAGATCCCCTTCCAAGTGGATGACAGAGGTAGCTGGGCACCACCTAGTTCTTCTGGTCTCATAGTTGTATAGGCTGCAGATCAGATGATGTACCAGTCACTAGGACTAATTGTTTTTTCCCAATCTGTAGGTTCCCTTTTGACTCTTTTGGAGAAGTTTTTGGAAGCACATAAAAATTTAATTTTTAGAAGGTCCCAATCATATGGTATCTCCTTTGCTGTTTGTCCATTTTGAGTTATGTTTGATAGTCTATTTATGCCATATATTAGGGCCCTTAAATGTGCCCCTAGATTTTCTTTGACGAACTGTATAGTTTTAGGTTTCACATTTAACTCTTTGATCCATCTGGACTTTGTTTTTGTGTAGGTGTGAGATACAGATCTTGTTTCACTTTTCTTCAAATGGATCTCCAGTTTTGCCAGCACCATTTTGTTTAATAAATTCTCTTCCCCATTTAATAGATTTTGGGCCTTTTATCAAAGATCAGCTCACTATAGGTCAATGGATCTATTTCTGGGTTCTCGATTCTATTCCATTGGTCCATGTATCTGTCGTGAAACCAATACCAGGCAGTTTTGACTACTGTGTCTGTATAGTAAGTTTTAAGATCCGGCAATGTGAGACCTCCTACTTTGCTTTTTTTCTTCAAAGGTGCTTTGTTTATCTGAGGTCTCTTTCTTTTCCATATAAAGTTAGTGATTGGTTTTTCCATATCCCTAAAGAATGTTGATGGGATCTGGATTGGAATTGCATTGCATGTATAGATTGCTTTGTGTAGAACTGATATTTTCACAATGTTCAATCTTCCTATCCATGAGCATGGGATGTTCTTCCATTTATGTAGATCTCTTATGGTTTCTTGACATAGTTTTTTATAGTTTTCTGTGTAGAGGTCTTTTGTGTCCCTTGTTGTTGTTGTTGTTGTTATTTGCCGTCGAGTCTTCCCAGGCTCATAGCGACCCCTCCTTGGGTTTCCGAGGCAGTATCACTATGGAAGTAGGATTGCCTAGTAAGATTTATTCCCAAGTATTTTATTTTTATGGTAGCTATTGTAAACAGTATTGATTTCCTTATTTCCTTTTCAGCAATCTCTTTGCTGATGGAGAGGAATCCAACTGATTTTTGGATGTTGATCTTATATCCTGCCATGATGCTTGATCTCTCAATTAGTTCCAGTAGATTTTTTGACTGAGTTCCTAGGTTTTCTAGGTATAGGATCATATCATCAGCAAATAGGGATAGTTTGACTTCTTCCTTACCAATATGGATGCCTTTGATTTCCCTTTCTTGCCTTATAGCCCTGACCAGGACTTCCAGAATAATGTTGAATAGAAGTGGTGATAGCAGGCATCCTTGTCTGGTTCCTGTTCTCAGGAGGAATGGTTTCAGTCTTTCTCCATTGGGAATAACGTTGGCTGTTGGTTTTGCATAGATGCCCCTTATTACGTTGAGGAATGTCCCTTCTATTTCAATTTTGCTGAGAGTTTTGGTCAGGAATGGGTGTTGGATTTTATCAAATGCCTTTTCTGCATCAATTGATATCATCATGTGGTTCTTCTCCTTTGTTTTATTTATGTGGTGGATGACACTGATTGCTTTTCTAATGCTGAACCATCCTTGCATACCTGATATGAACCCCATTTGGTCATAATGAATGATTTTCTTGATATGTTGTTGGATCTACTGGCTAGGATTTTTTTTTTTTTTTTTTTAAGATTTTTGCATCTATATTCATGACAGATATTGGTCTGTAGTTTTCAGTGATGTCTTTGTCTGGTTTTGGCATCAAGGTTATGCTTGCTTCAAAAAATGAGTTAGGGAGGATTCCATCCTTTTCTATGTTTTGGAATAGTTTGAGAAGGATTTGTATCAGTTCTTCTCTGAACTTTTTGAGGAATTCTCCTGTAACACCGTCTGCGCTAGGACTTTTTTTAGTTGGTAATTTTTTGATGACCTGTTCAATTTCTTCTTTTGTGATGGACCTATTCAACATTTCCACATCAATCTGTGTTAGTTTAGGTAAGTAGTGTGTTTCTAGAAATTTGTCCATTTCTTCCACATTTTCAAATTTCTTGGAGTACAGTTCTTCATAGTATCTTGATATTATCCTTTTTATTTCGGTTGGTTTTGTTGTGATGTCACCCATTTTGTTTCTTATTCGTGTTATTTGTATTCTCTCCCTCTTTTCCTTTGTTAAATTTGCCAGTGGTTTGTCAATTTTATTGATCTTTTC
>NW_006922196.1:1352435-1360813 GCF_000298275.1 Orycteropus afer afer
AGATTTAGAATCATTTCAAATTTTTCATTTATTTTGTCATTTTGTTCTTGTATTTTCTTCCAAAATTCTTCTAAGGTTTTTTTCTGTGTTTTCTTTGGTCTGTCTCTCAATCCTTTGAAGATACCTTAAGATAATTCTTTTCAATTCCTTATCAGAGAGTTCGAATGCTGCTTCCTCCTCAGGGATGTGTTCTGGGTCTCTATCCTGCTCTCTTCTTTCTACCACTTTATCCTGCTTCTTTGTGTGGACTGTGATGGTCTGTTGTTTCCAAGGCATCATGGCGTTGTTGTCTTTAGATCTCTGTTAGCTGTTTGTGGAGAGCAGCCAAGGGTGATTCAAGCTCTTCTTGATGGTTATCGTGGGCCCATTGGTGGAAAAGGAGGTAGTGGCTCTCACTCAGTATATATAGTTGCAGGAGGTGTGGGTGTAGTCCCCTTATGGGGACTGTTGTTGTCTCCCACTCAGCCAGACACAAATTACAATTGAATAACCATCAAAAAAACTAACAGCACATGGACAAAAAAAACACCCTGTAATCACACATGAACAGTAACCCAAAAAAGACAAAAGGGAAAAAGAAGAAGAAAAAACAAGAAAACCTGCAATATCTGGGGATAGGGCACTAAGAGAAAAAAAGTAGAGAAGGTGAATAATGAAGGGAAAAAATAGGAAAAATGCAAAAAGAAAAATAAGGAATGGGGTTAACGACGAGAAAAAAAATGGAGGGAACACTTAAATTTTTTAAAAAAAAATTTCAACCAGGAACAGAGAAAAGAAAAAATGCTGAAAACTAGTACCTGGGAGGGGAAGATTAAGAATAATAGTAAAAGGACAAAAGTATTAATAATAATAGTTGTTTTAATACAGACAAATACAAGCAAACTAATCACCAGAAAAAAGAAAGCGCAAAAGAAAAAAATTTTAAAAATCGCTGGAGTACAGTGCAGGGCATCCAGGATCTGTCTGAGCACCCAGACTGTGATGGAGTTCCTGTGGGCCCAGAAGGTAGTGGGCAATGGCCACACCTCCATTCACCAAGAGGGTATGGGGAATAACAAGAGGAATGTGGTACCTTTTCACTCTTGCAGGTCCGGAGTGTCCTGGGGGTTGCTGGAAAGCAGAACGTGTTCTTAAGCCCCAGGAATCTGCAAAAGTGATGTCTCTTTAAATATCCAAAATAGTCAAGCTGCTTTTAAACTTTCAAAATGGCAGCATCCTCCGGACCGGCAAAAGTCCACAGCTCAGCCCGCCTTTCTCTTTACCTTCTCTGTTTATTTCCCAGCCACCAGAGCAGTCCTCCATGCACTCCCTGGCTAGCAGGGTGATTTTTAGGTTAATTCTTAGGTCCTACTACCACCCAGGAATCTCCAAGCTGTCTGTGCCATCAGGATCACTCAGGATCGCTGCCAGACCCCAGCTCCGTGTATCTCCTTTCTTGGTATTTTCATGCAAATTCTTCTGCTAGTTGGGGTTTAGTCCACTTCTATATCCTCCGCTTCAAGGCTCAGGGGTCCAAGATTATCTTCTGTGTCTGTGTTAATTGGTTTCCCTTTTCTTTGTTGAAGAGGGTCTGTGCAGCCTTTCTGCCTAATCCCCCATCTTGCAGGAACTATGATGGACTTTTAACATACTGGCAATTTTAAGGATGACCCAGCACCAGGCAATGTCTTGTTCTGTTGTACAGAAGGTCGCTACCATGAGTTGGAGCTAACTCTACTGCAGCTAACAACATTAAATAATTTACATTGTTGTCATTCAATAGCACACCAAAAACACTTTTAAAAAAGTTAGATGAGTTATATGTGCCTATAAACAAAGAGCTGTAAGATGCACTGTTAAGTGAAAATAAGCAAGGTCAGAACAGTGTGCAGAGCGTTTTGCCTTCTCACTGTAGAGAGAAGGCCTCAGGGGACTGTTCTCAATCCCTAGTCTGAAATAAATTTTCCCTCCACCAGGAAGACATCTAGGGTGAAAAGGAATACTTTACCTTTTCATTTTTTACATTTCTGTGTACCACCTGAATTTCCTAACAAGATGCTGTACAATTTTTTACTTTGGTCTTCAAATGCCCACCGGGGTGATGTGGACTTTGAATATAGTACATGACAGCTTCTCCCCAAAGAAAAATTCAGGGTTACTAGACCAATTTTTTCAGAAGGAAGATGGGGCAATCTACTTCCACAGTGATACTGCCTCAGAAACCCAAGGTGGGGTCGCTATGAGTCAGGTCCGACTAGATGGCACACAACAACAACAACAACAGACCAATTTTTATTTTTTTGGTAATCTTTGTATTTGCAAAAACTGACTGAATGGTATTTTTTTAATTAAAAACAAAAGAAATTGTAATGCTGTATTGGCAAATGCTGTGTTACATATATATATATATTTACAGAAATAATAAAAAAAATTTAAAGAGGAAAGCTCTATAACAACAAAATATTAAATTGGTTTCTAACATTTTTATTCTATTTGTTATAGGCTGGGAGCTCTGATGGCATAGTGCCTAAGGCATTTGACTACTAACCAGAAGGCTGGCAGTTCAAACTCACCAGCCACTCCTTAGAAGGAAGACTGGGCAATCTTCTTCCATAGAGATACCACCTCAGAAACCCAAAGAGGAAAATTCCATTACAGCAAACTCCATGACTAATAATGTTTGATGTAAACACCATACTTCCTCATTGTTCAGAGTAACACCATCCTGGTTATCTGGTTACTCACTCCCAGGTCACTATACCTCAGATCACTCCCACCACATGCCTAATCAACTTAGCTGGAGAAGACGTGTACCAGGCTCACCCTACTTACTATCCTGAGGTCAGTACACTTCTTTTCCATCTTTTCCCTCTTTCCAGAGATCAGAATCATCAGAAGCCTCCTAAATAAGCCAGATACACTGTGTAGTAACGAGCAATGCTGGTATACAAACTATGCAGTCTATCCTGGGGGGCAGTCTGCAATAAGGATCTCAATATAAAATGTGTACACCCTTGACTGCATTTATTTTAGAACATATTAATATTATGAACTTGAATCAACATAACAAAGTGGCAAATTTCTATATTTTCACTAGTCTGCAATATAGTTTGGTTGGGAAACAGTACTGAGATACAATCCTCTACTTTTCACAATGATAAAAAGGAGGCTCAGAGAAAAACATTCATAATAATTAGCCTAAGACATTCTTCAGAGTGACCTGGTTAACTACCCAAAAGTTTGGCTGTTCAAACCCAGCCAGGGGCACCTCAGAAGAGAGGCAACCTGCTCTGAACGGTGATAGCCTTGAAAATTCTATGCAGCAATTCTGCTCTGCACACACAGGGTCACCATGAATTAGAACAGACTTGGCAGGAACAAGAAAGAAGCCATTCTTCAGTGGTTCCACAAACCTCTCCTGAGCACCTCCCATGCCACATGATGACTGCCTTTATAAACTCACCCACCCCTGTGGGTGGGGCAGAGGCTTGTTGCTCCTTGGAAGAAGGAGGAATGGGAAGAGGAGTTACTCAGAATAGCAGGTTGCCCTCCTAACCTCCCTGTTATTACTGCATGGTAGGCCCTGAAGCCACCCCACAGGACAAGGGCTCTACTGTCTCCCTTGGCCTATAATCCAACTCCCCATCCCTAACCCACTCACCCAAGTATTCAGATCCACCAGGTAGAACAGATGAAGCAATATGAATTTCCAAACACAATCTATGCCAAGTATGACCATGTCCATGGGAGATAACACAGGCCCACAGGGCCCAAGACCGTTCCCAGAGCCCAGGCTTACCATAGTCACTCTTCACTACAATCCAAGACCAGCCCCTTGCAAACTAATCACCCACTGCACACATCCCTCCCCAGTCTTCTCAAATATTTCTGCCCAGGTAGAGCTTCTCAGACAATCTATAAGGTGGACATACTACTACTACTCAGTCCTCGTGAGAATACTATGAGGTTTATATGAGTTAATGCATGTAAAACTTTTAGAATAGTATCTGGCAAAAAAAAAAAAAAAAAGAAAGCATTCCAGTAAGTGTCAGCTCTTTGACTATCACCTCTGAGTACAGTGTTCAGTACACTGTTTCCCCCATGTTATCATCATTAACATGAGAAGGGGTCCTTGGAGCTGAGGAATGCAGGACTTCAGCTATTCCATTCCATCTCAGGCAGATCTGTGTCCCATCTGGCTGTATCTAGTTGTATTTTTGGCTTATCCTCAGACTTCCTTCTCTTGTCTGTTTCTCTTGTCTGAATTCCCTGACTGTATTAGTTTGCTATTGCTGCTGTTAACAAATAACCACAAACTTAGTTGATTAAAACAATACAAATTATCTTATAGTTCTACAGGTCAGAAGTCCAAAATCATTCTCACGGGGTTAAAATCAAGGTGTCAGCAGGACTACATACCTTCTGGAGGCACTAGAAAAAAATTCATTTCTTGCCTTTTTCGGCTTTAGAGACCACCTGCATTCCTTGCCTTGTGGCCCTTCCTTGTATCACTCCAACCTCTTGCTTCCAACACATCTCCTACTAAATCCAAAAAAGCCCACTACCATCAAGTCAAATCCGACTTAGTGACCCCTCCTTGGGTTTATGAACCGCCAGCCTTCTGGTTAGCAGTTAAAAGCTCTAGGCACTATGCCACTGACTCTGATTTCCTGTCCATGAAATAAGGACCTCTGGCCCACCTAATTAATCCAGGATAATAGCGTAGTGCCTCAGGCAATACAAAGTTATCTTTACCTTTAATCTGTGAGAGCTGACCAAGCTCCAGTGGTTAGGGTCAGAGGAAGCACTGCATCTACATTTTGTGTCAGAGAGGATACTGAGAGTAAGCTGGTGTGTGTCAGAGAATGCACAGACAGACAGAAACACTCCAATATAACTGGTGTCAGAACAGAATTAAACTGATTCACTTACCATGTAAGGTGAGATACAGATTCTGGGGGTTAGAGCATGGACATCTCTGGGGGCCATTTTTCAGCCTATCATGCTGACCTAACACATTATACATATCCAGCTTTTACCAGAAGTGGAACTCAGGATGATGTTTCTCATGCATATTTCTAAAGATTTCTCTGCTGCTTTGTGAAGAGCAGATGGGGAGGACAAGAGTAGAAGTGAAGCCAGTTTGGGGGCTACCAAAACAATTTGGGTAAGAGATTTGGGGGTCAGAAGTAGGTATTATAGAGGAAATATCAGCAGGATTCTGTAACTGACAAGACACTGAGTTATGAAGAACACTGAGCTACCTTGTTTGAGGAACTGAGTGAATGGTAGAACCACTCCTTGAGAACAGAAGAAGAAATGTGTTTGAGGAAGATAATGAGTTCAGTTTGGGACATCTTAAATTTGAGGTGCCTGTGACATGTCCAAGAGCTCTAGATGCCCTAGTATTTAAAATCCTCACCTGCTAACCAAAAGGTCGATGGCTCAAACCCACTAGCAATCTCTGTGGGAGAAAGATGTGGCAGTCTCCTTTCATAAACATTACAGCTTTGGAAACCCTATGGGAGCAGTTCTACTCTGTCCTACAGGGCTTCTGTAAGTCAGAATCAACTCGAAGGTAATGGGTTTTTTTGGTGACATGCCCAAGTGGAGATGTGAAGCTAACAATGGACTATCTCTGAAAGGAGGGAGGTTATGGTATCAAATTAGACAACCTTTGAGTGATCAAACTGCCTGCTGATACAGAGAGAGAGCATCTGGGCTACTTGGCTCACTCTGACTTTGCACTGAACTACCACTTAGGTGTAGTTCATCTTGTCCTATACTTTGATTTCAGCCCCTGCCTTTACTATGTCCACTACTGAGATGTACCTCAAAGGCTGTCTCCACATGGACAATACAAAGTTATCTATTATTCCCAAAAAGCATGGCCATTTCCCCTCATAGACACTGCCCCCACCTAAGTTTTGCGTGGTCCTGAGGTTCCTCTTAGACTGGCTATACTGTCTACATGTTCCTGTGAAAGAGAGTCTGTCCTGAAGCCTCATCAAGGGAACTCTCTTTGTCCACCATTGAGGGGCCCTCATGGCAGGTGCCCTGATTTTTAACTCTCAGTTACCTTCAACATGCCCTACAGTGAATACAGGGACTTCCAGATGTTTTTATTCCACACACAGGTTGTGGGAAATCTCAGGCTCCACCATCTAAACTAAGATCAATAACTATGACTTTGCCTGGTTTTGTAAATAAGGGTTTATTGGAGCACAGCCATGCCCATTTATATACAAATTGTCTGTGACTGCTTTTGCACTGCAACAACAAAGTTGAATAGCTGCCAAAGACACTTTTGGCCCACAATAAATAGTAAAATATTTACTATTTGGCCCTTTATATAAATAATTTGCCAACACCTGGCCTAGAATTCCTCTCCCCTAGTGCTACCTGGAAAGGAGCTCTGGTGACACACCAGTAAAACGCTAGGCTGTTAACCAAAAGGTTGGTAATTAAAACCCATCAGCTGCTCTGCAGTAGAAAGATAAAGCAGCCTGCTTCCATAAAAATGTACAACCTTGGGAACCCTATGGGGCAGTTCCACTCTGTCCTATAGGGTCACTATGAGTTGGAATTGATGCTCAATGACAAGGGGTTTCAGCTTAGTGCTACCTATATCATGCTGGAGGAGACAGGGCAAGGGAACAACCAACCAGATGTTGTTAGTTCTTACTCATTTACATGTTTCTACAACGTGAAACAGGAGCTCTGGTAGCATAGTGGCTAAGGCACTTGACTGCTAACCAGAAGGCTGGCGGTTCAAATCCACCAGCCACTCCTCGGAAGATGGGGCAATCTACTTCCGTAGTGATACTGCCTCGGAAACCCAAGGAGGGGTCGCTATGAGTCGGGTCCAACTCGACGGCACATAACAACAACAACAACAACCACGTGAAACAGTCTTCACTGCTGCTTCCATTGGTGTTGACTGTGGAACCAAGTAATATGAAACCTTTAACAACTTCAATCTTTTCTCCATTTTTTGTGATGCTGCTTATTGGTCCAGTTGTGAGGATTTTCATTTTGTTTATGTTGAGATGTAATCCATACTGCAGACTGAAGTCATTACTCTTCATCAGTTAAGTGCTTCAAGTCATCTTCACTTTCAGCAAGGAAAGGTGCGTCGTCTGCGTATCACAGGTTCTTAATAAGTCTTCCTCCAATCCTGATGCCATGTTCTTTTTCATATAGTCCAGCTTCTCAGATTATTTGTTCAGCATATAGATTGGATAAGTATGGTGAAAGGATAAAACCCTGACTCACTCCCTTCCTCATTTTAGACCATGCAGTAGCCCCTTGTTCTGTCTGAACAACAGTCTCCTGGTCTATGTACAGATTCCAGATAAGCACAGTCAAATGTTCTGGAATTACCATTCTTCTCAATGTTACCTATAATTTGTTATGATCCACAGAATCGAATACTTTTGCACAGTCAATAAAACACAAGTAAATATCTTTCTGGTATTCTTTGCTTTCAGCCAAGATCCACCTGACATCAGCAATGATACCCCTCATTCCACATTCTCTTCTGAATCCAGCTTGCAGTTCTGGATGTTCTCTGTCAATATACTGCTGCAACCATTTTTCAATTTTCTTCAGCAAGATTTTACTTATGTATGATGTTAATGATATTGTTTGATAATTTCCACATTCTGTGGGATCACCTTTCTTTGTAATGGGTACAAATATGGATCTTTTCCAGTCAGTTGACCAGGTAGCTGTCTTCCAAATTTCTTGGCATAGACAAGTGAGGCACTCCAGCACAGCATCCGTTTGCTGAAACATCTCACTGGGCATTCCGTCAATTCCTGGAGCCTTGTTCAAAAGACTTCTTTAAAGTACTGAAGAGCAAAGATGTCTCCTTAAAGACTGAGGTGTGCCTAAGCAAAGCCATGTTATTTTCAATGGCCTCATATGCACGTGAGAGCTGCACAATGAATAAGGAAGACCAAAGAAGAGCTGACACCTTTGAGTTGTGCTGTTGGCAAAGAATACTGAAAGTACCGTGGACTGCCAAGAGAACTAACAAATCTGACCTGGAAGAAGTGAACCCAGAATGTTCCTTGGAAGTGAGAATGGCCAGAATTCGTCTCACCTACTTTGGTCATGTTGTCAGAAAGGACCATTCTCTGGAGAAGGATAGCATGCTTGGTAAAGTGGAGGGTCAACAAAAGCGGGGAAGGCCCTCAACAAGATGGACTGACACAGTGGCTACAAAAATGGACTCAGGTATAGCAAGGATCATGGAGCTGGCACAGGACCAGGCAGTGTTTCGTTCTGCTGTACACAGGGTCACTATGAGTCAGAGATGACTTGATGGCACCTAAGGCACTTGACTGCTAACCAGAAGGCTGGCAGTCCAAACCCACCAGCCACTCCTTGGAAGG
>NW_006922196.1:1360913-1380466 GCF_000298275.1 Orycteropus afer afer
CATAGTGATACTGCCTCAGAAACCCAAGGAGGGGTCACTATGAGTCGGGTCTGACTCAATGGCCAATAACAACAACAACAATAACAATCACATGAAATTGCGTGGGATACAACAGTGGTATGCCCCTTATCTGCAACCTAACAATCTTCTTCACTTCAAATGCCCCTCTCCAACTCCTCAGAGCTTTTCCTCCCAGCCCCAGAGATTTCTACTTCACTTTCTTCTCTACTTCCTGCTGGATGCAAACTCCCATTGCATCACAATCTCTGTCCTACCTACATGGGGCTTAGAGTCAATTTCTAGGACTTAAAGCTTTGCTCTCAATATTTAAAGGAAAGCTTCCAAAATTTAGAGATTTTTCCTTTTCCCTTGCAACAAAATCTGGTTTTCATGATTATGGTGTCTCTAGAGACCCAAGAAAGTCAGTATGGGGACTCAAAGCTGAATCATGAATTCATTGTTCTAGATAGTGCCTAATCTTCCCCAAAGCAATGGACACCCTTGATTTAATGGGTGGAGAGCTGCAGGGTAACATTATTTACAGGAAATGAAAAAATGGGTCAATTTAAATTTGGAAAATATCATTCTTGCAATAAGTATAATGATGACCTAAAAAGTTTACATCAGACAATGGAAAGAGGAGCATGGAATGGAACTTGGGAAATGGGCAGATCTTGAGGGAGTGCTAGCTGGAGACATTTTGCTAACTGGTCTCAGATTACGCAAGCTATTACCTTAGAATTTTCCTGCTGATGCAGTTAATGTGGATGGAAAGAAGGAAACTAAAGCCATTAAGTTAAGAAAAAAATTACAAGTAGTTACTGGCAGAGGAATCAGTGGGAAGCATCTCAGATCAGCACATGTGGGAGAGAACAATTTAGAGTGAGCAAGATGGTCTGCATTGATGAGCCCCTAAAGTCCACAGGCTGCCACAGCAAAAGAAAGTAAAAGAATCAAAAGCCAGGTGACCAAATGTTGTCTGCAGAACTATAGATGAATCCATGTCCCTAGCTCCTATACCCACACCTCAGCCCTAGTGTTTGCTCCCAGGCAGAAGCCAAAAGAATGCGGTACTCTTCAAAGAAATAAGCCTTCTGCCTCTTTGGATATAACTTCCTAAATGAGAATCTGTGCCCCAGAGTAGACTTTCTTCATATTATTATTAGCATGTAATATAAGAGGACAGGCAAGTAGCCTATTCCCACCCCAAGTGCCCAAAGATGAAACCTGCCAGTTGATAGGCCAGGTCCCCATAGTGACTGAGCTAAGTCAGCCTCTCATTTGATGGGGGAATGCAGGAATGTAAAAGGCAAACCTGCCACCATCTCTTCTAACCAACAAGTTCTTAAATTATAAACATCAGAGGAAAAACAAGAACTAGAAGACCATTAGGAAAAACCAAAAACACAAAAGAGGTAGATGTAGATGGATAAACAGAATTCAAGCAAACAGAATTCAAGGATAAGAAAAAAGTTATTTTACTTAATTCCAATTAGTACTCTAGGGTGGTTGTTGTCATTAACTGCTGTTAAGTCAGCTCTCAGCTCATGGTAACCCCACGCACAACAAGATCAGACCGTTGTGATCCAAAGGATTTTCACTGGTTAATTTTTTAGAAGTAGATCACAAGGCCTTTCTTTCTAGTTCATCTGAATCCGGAAGCTCCGTTGAAATCTGTTCAGCATTATAGCAATACACAAGCTTCCACTAACAGATGAATGATGGCCACACTTATAGAAGTGAAAAATAATGCTACCACAAAATAGGACAAATAATAAGAAAAATTAACAGAAAATATGAAAGTTATCATCAAAATTCTAATTATGATTACTGTGCAAACAGAGGGTTACTCTCACCTTAGTCTATAGCAACCTTTGTTTGTCTCTGGGGAAGCTAGAGCCCTGGTGTTGACCCTTGGGCAAACCAAAATGAAATATACCAACTAGCAAAAAATGTCAAACTGTGCGAGGGTCTGAGACAGACCATGGGGCAGGCAACCTGTACCAACTTGTCAGATTATTTATAGGAGATGTTCAAATTGATGGTTTACACCTGGTTTATCCTGAGTTTTGTTACTGGACCTGGTCATGCATTGACCAGAGAGTTGTAAAAGAGTACTCTTGGACAAGACTGTTGCACCCAAAGCCAGCATATCTCGCAATTATCTTTTTTTTTTTTTTTTTTTAATTTAGGTGCAAATTTACAGAGCAGAGCTTGTTTTACATTCAACATTTCATGTACATTTGGTTTCACTCCCAAATTACCATCCCCAACTCTAACCCACTCTCCTCCCCTCCCTACCTCCCTACCCCCATGCCCCTCATAGTTATGCACTCCTGTGTGTCCTGCATTTTCTCTGTGCAAATGTTGCCCCTCTGGTCCCCAGGTGGATTGTTCCAAGGGATTCATCTCCATAGAATATGTGGGTGCATCACCCTGGGTTGAGTGGTCTGCAAATAACGTCTTATTTACTATTGGGCTGAGAGGCAGCCCTTGGGAGTGAGTTTTATTCCAGGCCCGAAGTGTATCCCAGGGCTATAGTATTGGGGGTCCCACCAGAGTCCCAACCAGCAATTCTGGTCATTATTGTGTTTTTGGATTTTGTCCCATGTCTTTCCTCCCACTCTATCCAGAATCTCCACTTTTGATCTTTTCCCAAGTGCTTGGCATTGGTAGCTGGGCATCATCTAGTTCTTCTGGTCTTGAGGTCCATCATGTCCTAGGGCTGATTCCTTCCAAATACCCTTGGTTTTCTGCACTTTTCTTAATTGTATCTTAGATGGCTGCTTGAAAGCTTTTAAGACCCCAGTCACTACTCACTAATGTAGGTTATGGAACAAGATTTTTATGTATTTTTTGTGGCAATTGAGTCTGGTGTCCCCCAACACTATGGTCCTGAGGTGGTAGATCCACTGGCTCTCTCTCCCACCGTGTCTGGCTATCTGTCAGGGATTGTTCTATGTCCATCTTCTGTTGTTTCTATAAGGAATGTGGGTATTTTGTATCACTGGTATCTGCAAGATTAGCCTCAGCTGAATCTATCCTTGCTCTCGAGTATACTCCTGTTCGCTGACCCCCATCTGATCTTCTCAGACGTCTATGTGTTTACCTGTAGCCTGGTGTTTGGTGTTAATGGTAATGCAGTATTGTAGATATACTGGTATTAACCTCTGTCATCTACATCTTACATGCACAATTTGGTGTCCTCCCTTTCCCCAATGTCATTGTTGTGCCCAGGTTATGAAGGAGTAGTTCGGGGTGAATAAATTGCCAACATGCGACAATGCAAAAAGCAATAGGATAGTTTATTAGCTAACTTAAGTTATGGTCCTTGCTTTCACCCTCAGTGGGTTGACAAAAGACCCCGTGCTCTTACGTTAAGAAATATTTACAGAGAAACATAGGGTGGAGTAGATAATTTGGTTTTTATGATAGGGGTTTGGGAATTTGGGGCAGGTTGGAATTCCCCCGGTTTCAAAGGTGAGTGAGAGATTTCTTGGGGCCGGGCGGAGCTCTTTGATATGTGCATATTCTCTGCGAAACCCCGGGGGTGAGAGCCCTCATAGTCTTCAAAGGTGAGTGAGAGGTTTCTTGGAGCCATGCAGATTTCTGATAAAAGGCTCTGAGGTATGGGACATTTACTATAGGTATTAGGGCTCAGCATGGGACGTGTCAATCTCCATACTAAAGGCTTCTGGTTAAGAGACCTTTCAGGCTTTACATCATCAGGTTGATAACAGACTCTTTCCATACCATCCCACCCCTTGCCCACCTCAGCATATGGCCCCCAACTAGCCTGAAATTATTCCCTCCACTTCTCTCCCCACCCCAGTAACCTACAAAGTAAGTTCCTTTCCTTGCCTTTTTACAGTAATGGACATCTACAATATTTCTCCTTCTGTGACTGCCTTATTTCACTCAGCATAATGTCCTTCATTCTCATCCATGTTGTGAGATGATTTGTGTATCCTTCATTGTTCTTTAACATACCATAGTGTTCCATTGTGTGAATGTACCATAATTTGGTTACCAGTTCATCTGTTCATGGGCATTTAAGTTGTCTCCATCTCTTTGCTACAGTGAATTCTGCTGTGATGAACATATGTGTGCATATGTCTGTTCATGTCCTGCCTCTCACCTCTTTAGGATATATTCTTAGTACTGGAATTGCTGGGTCAGCTGGTATTTCTATTTTCAGTTTTTTAAGGAAATGGCATACCATTTGCCACAATGGTTGTATCATTTTACAATCCCATGAGCAGTATATGAGAGTTCCAATCTCTCTGCAACCTTGCTAGCATTTGTTATTTTCTGTCCTGTTGAACTTTTCTATTATTGCTGGTATAAGATGACATCTCATCATTGTTCTGACTTGCATCTCTCTAAAGACTAAAGATTGTGAATGATTCCTCATGTGTGTGTTGGTTGCCAACATATTGTCTTTAGTGAAATGTCCATTCATGTCTCTTGCCCATTTTTGAATTCAGATTGTTTGCCTTTTTTGGTGTTCAGCTGTTGAAGTTTTCTATAGATTTAGCTATAAGTCCTTTGTCAGATATGTCATAGGCAAATATTTTCTCCCAATCTGTAGGGTTTCTTACCCTACTGATGAAGTCTTTCGAAGCACGTAAGAATTTAATTTTTAAAAGGTTCCAGTCATCTAGCTTCTCTTTGACCTCCTGCGCATTCTCAGTTATGTTTGATAGTCTATTTATGACATAAATTAGGGCTCTCAGATTTGCCCCTATTTTATCTTTGATGAATTTTATAGTTTTGGATTTTACATTTAAGTCTTTGATCCAACTTGAGTTTGTTTTTGTGTATGGGGTGAGGTATGGATCTTGTTTCCTTTTTCTGCAGGTGGATATCCAATTTTGCCAGCACCATTTGTTAAAGAGGCTATCTCTTCCCCCATTTATTGGGTTTTGGACCTTTGTCAAAGATCAGCTGTCCAAAGATGGATGGGTCTATTTTTGGGTTTTTGATTCTGTTCCATTGATCTATCTGTCTATCATTGTACTGATACCACAATGTTTTGACTACTGGGGCTGTATAGTAGCTTTTAAGATCCAGGAGTGTGACACCTCCCACTTTGTTCTTCTTCTTCAGTTGTGCTCTGCTTATCCAAGGTCTCTTTCCTTTCCATATGAAGTTAGTAACTGGTGTTTCCATGTCCTTAAAAAATTTTGTCGGTATCTGGATTGAGATTGCATTGAATGTGTAGACTGCTTTAGGTAGTATTGGCATTTTCACAATATTCAGTCTACCTATCCATGAACAAAGCAGGTTCTTCCATTTATGTAGATCCTTAGTTGTCTCCTACAGTAGTGTTTTATAGCTTTATTTGTATAGGTATTTTGTGTCTCTGGTAAAATTTATTCCTAGACATTTTATCTTTTTAGTAGCTATTGTAAATGATATCGTTTCCCTTATTTCCTTTTCAGAAATCTCTTTGTTGGTATAGAGGAATCCAACTGATTTTTGTATGTTGACCTTGTATCCTGACACTTTGCTGAACCTCTCTATTAGCTTCAGTGTTTTGTTTTTTGTTTTTTTGTTTTTTTGTTTTTTTGAGTCTCTTGGGTTTTCTATGTATAGGATCATATCATCCACAAATAGAGATAGCTTTACTTCCTCTTTGCCAGTTTGGATGCCTTTTATTTCACTTTCTTGCCTTATTGCCCTGGCTAGAACTTTGAATACAATGTTAAATAGAGGTGGTGATACAGGGCATCCTTGTCTGGTTCCTGTTCATAAGGGGAATGTTTTGAGTCTTTTTCCATTAATAATAATGTTGGCCATTGGCTTTGCATATATGCCCTTTATTATGCTGAGGAATTTCCCTTATATTCCTACTTTGCTGACAGTTCTGAACAGGAACGGGTGTTGAATTTTATCAAATGTCTTTTCTGCATCAATTGATATGACCATATGGTTCTTTTCTTTTCTTTTGCTTATGTGGTAGATTACATTGACTGTTTTTCTGATGTTGAACCATCCTTGCATATCAGGTATGAATTCCACTTGGTCAGGGTGTATTTTATATATATATATATATATATGTTGTTGGATTCTGTTGGCTAGGATTTTGTTGAAGGTTTTTCTATGTTGATGAGGGATACTGGTCTGTAGTTTTCATTTCTGGTGGTGTCTTTCCCTGGTTTTGGTATTAGTGTTATGCTTGATCCATAAAATGAGTTTGGGAGTATTCCATCTTTGTCTATGTTCTGGAATAGCTTGATCAGGATAGGTGTCAACTCTTCCCTGAACATAGGGTAAAATTCTCTAGTGAAGCCATCAGGGCCAGGACTTTTTCTTGTAGGAATATTTTTTATGACCTGTTCAATTTCTTCCTTTGTTATGGGTCTATCCAAGTATTCTATCTCTGAGTGGGATAGTTTAGGTAAGTCTCATGATTCCAGAAACTTGTCAATCTCTTCTAGGTTCTCAAATCTGTTAGAGTACAGTTTTTCATAATATTCTGTCAGTATCTTCTTTATTTCAGTTGGTTCTGTTGTGATGACACCCTTTTCATTTAATATTCTAGTCATCTAGACAACAATAGTTATCTATTTTCCCTTTCAATTCAATTAATATTTGCTTCATGTATTTTGGTGCACTTTCATTGGGTACATCGATATTTATTATAGTAATGTTTCCTTGGTCAATTGACCCTGTCACCATCATATGTTGTTTTTCACCATAAATATATTTCATCAGAAATTAAGATTGCCATTTCTGCTCTTTTTGGTCACTGTTGGCTTGATATATTTTTTTCCACCCATTAATTCTTAATTTGTTTTTATCTTCATGTCTAAGGTGGGCCTCATGAAGGCAGCATATTGATGGGCCTTCTTTTCTTCTACAGTCTGCCACTCTCTTTCTCTTGATTGATGCATTTAGTCCATTCACTTTGAGTATAATTAGTTATAGGTATGCATTGATTGCTGTCATTCTATTGTGTTTTTTTGTCATGTTGTTGGAGTTTCTTTGGTCCATATATTTTTCTGTGCTGAGTTCATTTTGCTGTCAAGTATGTCCTCTCTTTCCGTCTTTATTGTTGGTTCTGTGCTTACTAAATCCATATGTTTTCCTTCCTTCTGGGTTTGCTTAGGTTTGTTAATTTTCTCTGTGGTTACCTTGGAGTGAATTCTTCTCTATATATTTTGGGAACAGTCTGTTCTATGAGGGCATTGTCTTGTTTTCCTCTTTATTTCGAAGTTTTGTACCTACAACTTTTATTCCCTCTATTTGTTTAGTTGCTGTTGTCATGTGTAGACTGACTTCCTTGTCTCTTAGTGTACAATGTTGTACGGTCTTATTTTGAGTGTCTATTTCTGATCTGGCTTTAGTGTTGATGGCATGTACCCTGATTTTGTTGTTCTCTGTTGTGGATTCTCTATTGGAAAGACTTCCTTAAGCATTTCTTTTGGATTGGTGTGGTTTTTAAAAAATTCCTTAATTTCTGTTTGTCTGAGACTGTCTTGATTTCACCCTCATATTTGATGGACAGTTTGGCTGGATATAGGATTCTTGGTAGGAAGTTCTTTTCCTTCAGCATTTTATATATGCCATTGTCTTCTTGCCTGTATGGTTTCTGCTGAGTACTCAGAGCTCAGTCTAACTGCCTGATTATTATAAGTAATATTTCTTTTGTCCCAGGCAGCTCACACAAGATTTTTTCTTTGTCTTTAGTTTTGGAGAGTTTGAGTATGATATGCCTGGGTGTTTTTCTCTTGGGATATATCCTGCATGGGGTTCTTTGAGCTTCTTGGACAAATATCTTTTCTTCCTTCATGATATGAGGGAATATTTCTGTTAGTAAGTCTTCCACAATATTCTCAGTGGTTTTCCCCCACACACCTCTTCTTGTTCTGGAATTCCAATGAGGCATATGTTGTTTCTTTTCATGTCATCCCATATAACTCCTAGGTTCTCTTCATTTCTCTTGAATCTTTGTTCTGATTTTTCGTGATACAGACTGGTGTCAAGGGATTTATCTTCTAGTTAGAAAATGCATTCTTCAAACAGTTCTAGCCTATTCTTTTGTGCTTCCACTGTGCTATGTAATTTTGTAATTTTGGTACTCATCTTCTGGAATTCTAACTGCTGTTTTTGTATGTGTTCTGATTGTGTATTAATCTTGTTATTTTGTTCTTGAATAGTTTTCCTGAATTCTTACAGTTCTTACAGGAGAACTGTGTTCTCCTTGATTCTGTTTGGGGTTTCCTTGAGCTCTTATAAAGTTCTATAAACATACCTTCTAAATGCCTTTTGGGAAAATTCTACTGCCTCCTCTTCCTCCATGTTTAATGAGACTTTTGTTTGGAATTTTATTTCTATTGTTTTATCCTGTTTTTATGTTTGATTTAAGGCTGTCTATTGTTTCCTGGACCTTTTGAAGTTGTCTTTTAACTGTTAGTTATGTATTGATTTGTTTTGTCTTGATTTTATGATTTAATATTTTTGCAAAGATGGAGCTGATGTATTTTATTTTTGGGGGGTTATTAATTCAGGTGTCCTGGGTTGCTCTTTGTGATGATGGAATCACTGTGTGGAATGTGAATGCAGGTCTCTGTTTGTCATGAAGGGGGTTTAGTATTTGAGCTGGCAGGTGTTATGGTGGCTTAATGTGGTTTTTCTATGGGATGAGGCAGGGGAGAGGTGGGCAAAGGAAGAAGAGAAAAAAAAAAAAAAGCTCCAAGGCACCAGTAGGCATTCCCAGGACTTTTGAGTAGGCTGCTAATGATAATGTTATACTGTTACTCACTGGCCTGCAGCTCAAGTTTGGCAAAGACCCCTATCTGGTTTCTGCCAGACTCAGACAGCTGCAAAAATCCCATACTCCAGGCCCCTCTGTGCCAAAAAACTGTCCTGGAATAGCTGCCCTTACCTGCACTGCGATATTGTCCTAGAGTCAGCCCACTTACATGAGCTTCCCTCTCTGCTCCCAACTCAGCAGCACCCAGATCCAGAGGAGTCTCTGCTCCCTCCCTGTAGTCCCAAGTTAACCAATAAAACGTGGGTGCTGAAGGTAGATCCATGGAGTGGCCACAGGTCCTCCAGTGCATTCTCTGCACTGCCCCAGAGAGCCCACCAATGCCCTGTGTCACTGGCCGGTTGGCACTCCGCAGGACAGGTTCCTGTATTTTTTATTCTTTCCGGCTGGTTACACTACCTTTCCCTCTTTTCTACTCCTACTCCCTTGAGTTTGGCATTCTCTAACTTAATGAGCTGCACCTAGTTTTTCAGGCACTAAGATGCTAGAAGGAACTAATGTGTGGGGCTACAGGTAAGATGCCAATTTCCCATCTTCCCCATCTCACAATTGTCTTGACAGTTCAAAATCTGAAAACAAAGTGCATCCTGTGTAACTGAGAAAGGAGCCTGGGAGCTGTACCTGGTGTCTTGGGCAGCTCTAATGCTTGCCTGTACTTTCTTTCTCCTGACCTACCATAATCTTTACCTTTATTAAAGGCTTATACAAGTGTAGCCATGGAGTTTTATGAGTCATTTCAATTATCCAACTCTATGTGTTCGCAGCAATTTTTATTTTTTTTAAATCTCAATACATGAGCCAGAAAATGAAGGTGAAAAAAAAAAAATCTCTTAGCATATTAAGCAAAAGACAAAGAAGTGGAAAATATGAAAGAAAAGTAAAGATAGCTAGAAGCTCAACATGGGAGATGAAACATTCAACTCACAGGAGTTCCATTTAAAAAAAAAGGGGGGGTGGAGGGAGAAAATAAAAGTGAAGAAATCAACAAAGCATAAAACTGTCAGCATTAAAGAAGAGACCACTGAATGGCTGATTCTTCACTAAATACTGTGAAGTATCCGAACAAGAAAAAGCGTAGACCCTAGAAGCTTCCAGAAAGGAAAATAGGTTAGGTTATTGACAAAAGAAGATTAACTAGGTTACTATCGACACCTCTTCAGTGGCATTAGATAGGAAAACAATGGTATGTTGCCACCAAAGAAGTAACAACAGAAGAGTTTAAAACATTTAACTCTGAAGAATGAAGAAAGTGGAGGCTAAGGAACAGATTTTGCATTTCATCTTGTACTCCTCCATACCGCTTGGATTTTCATTTCCATAAACATATATTATTTTATCATCATCAAAGATATATACAAATATTATATGCTTTCAATACTATGGGAACATGTTTTGTCTGGGCTCCTTCTCCACACAGAAACTTTCTCTGTCTCTTTCTCTTAAACTTTCACTGATTTCATTCCTCTCACTGAGAGGTACACTAATTAGGCTAATGATGAGGAAATGTGTAACTCTTGAAGTCAGTGGGCAGATGTCTTGCTCAGGAAATTTTTGGATTTTTAATTTTGGTTTGTTTTGTTTTTTGTTACTATATAATAATAAAAAAGTATCATAAAATATAAATAGTTACACATTCCCTTTTCTCAGAAAAACAATTTTAAAGAGAATCTATTCACTACTTTTCAATTTTTTTTTTTTTTTTAATCTCAATACATGGGCCAGAAAATGAAGGTGAAAAAAAATCTCTTAGCATATTAAGCAAAAGACAAAGAAGTGGAAAATATGCTATTGAGTCAGTTCTGACTCGATGATCCCATTTATGTCAGAGTAGAACTGCTCCATAGGGTTTTCAATGGCTGATTTTTTTGGATGCAGATTACTGGAGTTGAGTAATCAAACCTCCAACCTTTCTATTAACAGCCAAGAACATTAACCATTTGCTCTACCCAGGGACTCCATGACAGACTTCCAGGTCTGTTAATCCACATGCATATCTCAGGTGTTAGTTGCTCACCTTGAAAAGAGTCAGCTCTGTGCCTCCCACTCTCTTATGGCACCAAAAGTAACAACTGAAGAGTTGAAAATATTAACTTTGAAGAATGAAGAAAATAGGGGCTGAGGGATAGATTTTGCATTTCATCTTGTACTCTTCCACACTGCTTGAATTTTCATTTCCATGAACCATATAGGATATAGTACTTTTTGACCTTTTTCAAGATTAAAATTCAAAATTCCTCAATAAAAATATGGAAGCAGGCCAAGAGAATTTATTGAACCGGCATGTAAAATGCAGATCCCACATTTCAAAGACTAGGTCAAAAATTGGTTTCTGAAAATTCAGTGTTCCTTTCTTAAAAGTTAGAAAGAACTCCTTGGGGGTATAATTGGAAAGAAAAAAAAAAAGGATTCTGATGAGCATACACTCATTGTGGCTAAGCTGCTTGTTAACATCTTAAATAAGACCATTATTATCTTTTCAAATTCTGCTGTTGTTGTTATGTGCCGTCAAGTTGGCCCCGACTCATAGCACCCCTCCTTGGGTTTCCGAGGCAGTATCACTACGGAAGTAGGATTGCCCAACCTTCCTTCCAAGGAGTGGCTGGTGGGATTGAACCGCCAGCCTTCTGGTTAGCAGTCAAGTGCTTTAGCCACTATGCTACCAGAGCTCCTTCAAATTCTGCTAGGGGTTCTAAAATATGTATTTCAAATTCAGAATCCATATTCACTATTAAAGCCAGTACCTGTAATTTCACATTGTTCAACAAGAGCTAATAGCCAACACCTCTCTTATAATTAGATAACTTCCATTTATTTTTTAAATAAAAATTTGTTTTTGAAGTTCCAAATTTTCTATTTTTTTCTCACAAAGAGTGAACTTAAAATTTTAAGAACTTATTTTATTTTTTTTTCTTTAAGAACTCATTTTAGAACAATTAGTTTGCATGTATATGTAATAGAAAATTACATAGTAGCACCTAGTAGCTGCCTACGCAAAATAAGTAGTTTGTTTAATTATGCTTAAATTCTAGACTGCACACCTCACAACCAAAAAACATGTCAGTATTTTATCATCCTGAATTCCTGTGGCTCCATAAATCGCCATGCATCTCACTGCACTGTGGCCTTTAATTAAAATACAACACTTTCATCAACAGTTGAAAGTAGAAGAGGAAGGTGGAGACAAGATGGTATCCTGCTAACACACTCTGCTCATCTCTCTACAACACAGACCCAAAAAAACCAAGTGAAACAGATACAGGTAATGATTCTGAAACTTTCAGCATCAAATGAGAGGATAAAGATTATACTGAGTATTGAATGGAAAGGGAGACAGAGTGAGGTCAGTGACTGGGGAGAGAAAAGAAGCCAGGACCAGTTGAAGCATTGCCATTTTAAAGCATAGAGGCATCAGATGTGGATGAGGAGAAAACAACTTCATGGAATCCACATAGTGATAAAGAAATAATGCAGACAAATTGGATGGAATTCAAGGTGAACAGAAGACACGCTGGAGCTGAGACAGGAACATGCAGGGAAACAGGTCAGACTTAGAGTGTCCCAGGAAGCTATGGAACGAGGAGGGAGTCAGAGAAAGGGAATGAAATAACTCACCATTAGTAAACACTAGTCATTTGGGCTAAAGATGCATGGAAGGGGAAAGGCCTATGTTGGGGCAGTTGGAAAAGCTAGTCTCAGGGTGGCCTTTCACTTGAGTCTGGTCAGGAGCTGGATACATGGTTGTGTGTGCTCAGAAGGGATCCAGACCAACGCCAGTGAACAGCAACTGGAGAGCTGCATTTGCCACTCCAACAAGCACAGCTTCCCGGTGACTAGGAGTGAAAACTCTCCCTGCCTCCATCAAGCCAGTGGCTAGGGAATTCCCACATCCATCCACCCGGACCCCCAGCTGTCACCTCTCATCCTAGCCACCGTCAGCAACCCACTGACAGACAGACCAAGGGGCTGTGGCTCCCCCTTCCTGTATTTGTGTCATTGGCTGATCTTTCTCACACTGAACACAAGAGCTACACACCTCTCTTGAAGATGCCAACTCATTCCAGGCTCCTTTCACCTCCACAAGGCATACACCCCAGCAGATCAGTGGATTATACCACAACCACCTGCTCCCAGGGCTGCTGGCTAACCATAACTAAAAAAGTCCTTCTTCCTCAGTATCCTTGTTTTCCCCTATTTTTCTCACTTTTTTCCTTTTCTTTTTCCCAATTCTTCTTCCTTCTTATTTGTTCATTTCTCCTTCTTCCTCTGCTTCTTTCATTTTTACCAATCTTCCTTCTCATCCACCCAGCTTTTTTCTTCTTATCTCTATTTTTTATCTTTTATTTTTATTCTATCTCTTTTTCTGTCTCTTCTCTTCTTCTTCTCCTTGTGTATTTTTCCCTTGTCCCATCCAAAGAAAGGACATTAACTCCCCACTAGTTGACATAGTATAGTGCCTAAGGCGCGTGACTGCTAACCAGAAGGCTGGTGGTTCAAACCAACCAGCCACTTCTCAGAAGGAAGGTTGGGCAATCTACTTCCGTAGTGATACCACCTCGGAAACCCAAGGAGGGGCGCTATGAGTTGGGTCCAAGTCAACAGCAAATAACAACAACAACAGTCGACCATGGGTACTGCACCAAACACCTCACCCAGTGGTCAAGCATCACCACCAGCTCCTGCACCAGTGGATCAATGATGGACGATGGACAATACCAGCTCATCCCACCCACAGCTCCTCTTCACATCAAACAGAGACCTTCACCGACATTCCCACCACTTATTCCACCAAGCTGGAGACAGCTGGGGAGTGCCCCCCATGCTGCCAACCTACCAACCAAACAAGCATGCCTGTCCCACCCATTTGGACATACTGAAACAAAGCAAAATAAAAATCAGGGTGAAATAAACCAAAACATAACCAGAAAACAAAAGCAACAACTTCCAAATGTCTCAGAGACAACAGAAAACCTCAATTCAAACAAAGAAACAGGACAAGATAGTGGAAGCAAGTGACCAAAATAAAAGTAAATATATACAGAAAATCTTTCTGAAGAACAGGTAACAGAACTATTGGATAAGAAATTCAAAATTTATACACACATATATGTTGGTGAAGAATACTGAAAATACCATGGGCTGCCAGCAGAAGAATCAAATCTGTCTTGGAGGAAGTACAGCTGGAATGCTCCTTAGAAGTGAGAATGGCCACATACTTTGGTTATGCTGCAAGAAGGGACCAGCCCCTGGAGAAGATATCATGTTTGGTAAAGGAGAGGGTCAGCAAAAAAGGGGAAAACCCTCAATGAAATGGATTGACACAGTGGCTGAGACAATGCTCTCAGGCATAGCAAGCTTTGTGTGGATGGAGCAAGCCCAGGCAGTATTTCATTCTGTTGTACATACTGTCACCAGGAATTGGAGCCAACTCAATGGCACCTGACAATAATATCTGTATCTACACACACATATACATCTTTCCAAGAGTTAAGGACTCAAGGAAACAAAAGCAAGGAAAAGACTGTCAATACCCTTGAACACAATACAATAGGAAAATGACAAAATAAATTGTCAATTAGAAATCATTCAAAAACAGCAATTAGAAATCCATAAGATTAACACTAAAATTACAGAGATCGATAACACATTGGAAGGCCAAAAGAGTAGAATCAAATTGGCTGAAGAACGCTCTAGCCAGTCTGAAGACAAATCTCTTGACACCAACTTGTATTAGAGAAAATCAGAAAAAAGAATGAAGAAAAAGTAAGAGTTATATAGGATGGTATCAAGAGAAATAATCTATAGGTGACTGGAATTCCAGACGAAGACAAGGAAAAAAAAACTGTCAAAGACCTGCTAGTAGAAAACTTCACCAATACTATAAAACACAAAAAGATATCCAAGAAGCTGAATTAACCACATACATGACAGACTCCAAAAGAAAGTCACAGAAACACCATCAAACTTTCCAAAATCAGAGACCTTGAGAGCAGCTGAGAAAAAGCAAAATGTTACCTATAAATGGCAACTAATAAGATTAAGCTCTGATTTCACAGTGGAAACCATGCAGGCAAAAAGGCAATGGGATGACATATACAAAATGCTGAAAGAAAAAACTTGCCAACCAAGTATTACATACCCAGCAAAACTCTCCCTCAAACACAATAGTAAAATTAGGACATCCCCAGACAAAGAGAAATTAAGAGAATTGGTAAAAAACATACCAACCTTATAAAAAATGCTAAAAGGAATCCTTCATGCAGAAAATCAACAAAAGACAACAATATTAAGAGTAAGACACATGACAAACCCACCAGAAACCAACCCAGAGAAAGAATTCTCAAAACTAAAATAAGCTTTCAAAATGGAAAACAGAGAACCAGAGACCTCAATCTGTAAACAAAGCTACACAGCAAAGAAGGAATAAATGATATAATCACAGAACTTCCAAATGGAAAAGAAGTCAGGAAGACACCAATATAGAACACACTGCTCCAAACTTGGGAAGGTAAAAATTTATGATAATGTAATTATAAAGAAAATTAGTAAGACTTATAACCAAAAGAAAAAAATCACAAGGACTTAATAAACACAAAATCAACAACAATAAAGAAAAGGAAAAGAAAATCCGGTAACAAAATGAACTCAGCACAGAAAAATATTCGAAACAAAGAAGTTCTCAACAACACAATAAAAAACACAAAAGAATGACAGTAGTAAATGCATATCGATCAGTAGCTACACTGAATGTCAATGAATTAAATGCACCCATCAAGAAAAAGAGAGTGGCAAAATGGATAAGAAAACACGACCCACCAACATGCTGCCTACAAGAGACACATCTTAGACACAAACATAAAGCTAAATAAATAATCTAGGAGTGGAAAAAAATACATCAAGCTAATAGCAACCAAAAAAGTGCAGGACTGGCAATATTAATTTCTAGTAAAATAGACTTCAAGACAAAAACCAGCAAAAAGTACAAAGAAGGACATTATATAATAATATATAGGTCAATTGACCAAGAGAACATAAACCATAATGAGTATCTATGCACCCAAAGAAAGAGCTCCAAATACATAAAGCAAATATTAACTGAATTGAAAGGAGAAATAGACAATTATACAATAGTAGTAGGAGACTTTAACACACCACTGTTCATAAAGGACAGAACAACTAGAAAGAAACTCAACAAAGATAAAAAAGACCTCAACAACACAGTCAACCAATTTGACCTCATAGATATACATAGAACACTCAACAACAAAAACACAATACACATTCTTTTCTAGTGTACATGGATTATTCTCCAGAATAGATCATATATAAAGCCAGAAAAAAAAAATTCAAAACATCAAACTACAAAGAACCTTCAAATCACACTATAAAATTAGAAACCAGTAATAAGAAGACTAGGAGCTCTGGCAGCACAGTGCCTAAGGCACTTGACTGCTACCAGAAGGCTAGCGGTTCAAACCCACCAGCCACTCCTCAGAAGTAAGGTTGGGCAATCTACTTCCAGTGATACCACCTCAGAAACCCAAGGAGGGGTCGCTATGAGTTGGGTCCGACTCAACGGCAAATAACAACAACAAAAACAACAAGACGACGACCAGGGGAAAAAAATCGAATACAAAAAATGAATAACCCACTGCTCAAAAACCACTGGGTAATAAGAAATAAAATGTGAAATAAAAAATTCCTAGAAATAAATAAGAATGAAAACACAACACATGAAAAATTGCTAGCTATTAAGAGACATTTATTGATTTGGGTGAAGGTAAAAGAAATGTAACAAAAGCATGTAACCCACACAATATCACTAAGAAAAAGAAAGACATGGAGAGGTACACAAGGGGTACAAACAACAAAAGGAAATACTACTACATACACAACACTGCTTTATCAGTAAAAACAAACATTAATCTATGGGTGGATACTTGGGTAGACAGGCAAGATGATCATGTATGGGTAAGTGAATGGTAACATACCCATGTCCATATATAGATTGGACAGATGATATTTCTACATACATATCTGTATGGGCTATAAAAATGTCTGTATATTTAATACAGCTAACAGGGGGCAAAGTTAAGATAACTTCTTAGCCACAACAAAACACCGTGAGGGAGTGAGTCACTGGGCCTGTGGTCTCAGGACCACAGTCACAGGAGACATCAAGCTCAATTGGCATAGTGTGTTGTTCTTGTTGTTAGGTGCCATCAAGTAGTATCTGACTCACAGTGACCCAATGCACAGGAGAACGAAAGACTGCCCTGTCCTGTGCCAACCTCATGATCCTATTCCTGAGCCCATCATTGCAGCCACTGTTTCTATCCATCTAGTTGAGGGCCTTCCCCTTCGTCATTGATGCTCCACTTTACCCAGCATGATATCCTTCTCCAGGGAATGGGTCCTTCTGACAACATGACCAAAGTAGGTATGACGAAGTATAGCCATTCTCACTTCCAAGGAGCATTTGGGCTGCACTTCCTCCAGGGCAGATTTGTTAGTCCTTTTAGCAGATCATGGTACTCTGAGCATTCTTCTCCACCACAATTCAAAAGCATCAACTCTTCTTCAGTCTTCCTTATTCATTGTCCAGCTCTCATATGCATAAGAGGTGATAGTATACATGGCTTGGGATAGGTGCACCTTAGTCTTCAAGGAGACATCTTTGCTCTTCATCACTTGAAAGAGGTCCTTTGCAGCAGATGTGCCCAACACAATACATCCTCTGATATCTTGACTGCTGCTTCCATTGGTGTTGATTGTTGTTGTTAAGTGCCATCGAGTCCTTTCCAACTCATAGTGACCCCATGCACAGCAGAATGAAACACTGCCCGATCCCACGCCAGCTCACTGATCCCTGCTGTACTTGAGCCCATCTTTGCAGCCACTGGGTCAATCCATCTCGTTGAAGGCCTCCCCCTCTTTCGTCAACCCTCCACCCTACCAAGCATGACATCCTTCTCCAGGGAATAGTCCCTTCAGACAATATGACCAAAATACGTGAGACGAAGTCTTGCCATTCTCGCTTCCAAGGAGCATTTCAGGTGCACTTCCACCAGGACAGATCTGTTAGTTCTTTTAGCAGTCCATGATACTTTCAGCATTCTTCACCAGCACCACAACTCAAAAGCATCAACTTTTCTTCGTCCTCCCTTATTCATTGTCAAGCTCTCACATGCATACAAGGCAATTGGAAATATCATGGCTTCTGTCAGGTGCACCTTAGTCCTCAAGGAGACACACTTGCTCCTCAGCACTTGAAACAGTTCCTTAATGGTTGACCTTCCCAATGCTACAAGTTGTCTAATGTCCTGACTGCTGCTTCCATTGGCATCGATTGTAGAACCAAGCGACATGAATTCTTTGACAACCTCAATCTTCTCTCCATTTATTGTGATGCTACTCATTGGTCCAGTTGTGAGGATTTTTGTTTTCTTTATATTGAGACACAATCCATAGTGCAGACTGTATTCTTCAACCTTCATCAGTAAGTGCCGCAAGGCATCCTCACTTTCAGCAAGCAAAGTTGTATCCTCTGCATATCTCAGGTTGTTAATGATTCTTCCTCCAATCTGATGCCACGTTTTTCTTCATACAGTCCAGCTTCTCGGATTATTTGCTCAGTATCCAGATTGAATAAGTGTGGGGAAAGGACACAACCAAATCCCTTCTTGATTTTGAACGATGCATTATCCCCTTGCTCTGTTCGAATGACAACCTCCTGATCTACGCACAGGTTCCTCATGAGTACAATCAAGTGTTCAGGAATTCCCAAACTTCTCAATGTTACCCATAATTTGTTATGATCCACACAATCTAATGCTTTTGCATAGTCAATAAAACATAAGTAAACATCTTTCTGGTATTATTTGCCTTCAGCCAAGATCCATCTGACATCAGCAATGATATCCCTCATTCCACATCCTCTTCTGAATCCCGCTTGGATTTCTGGAAGCTCTCTGTCAATATACTGCTGCAACCGTTTTTGAATTATCTTTAGTTAAGATTTCACTTGCAAGTGATATTAATGATATTGTTTGATAATTTCTACATTCTGTGGAATCACCTTTCTTTAGAATGGGTACAAATATGGATTTCTTCCAATCAGTTGGCCAGGCAGCTGTCTTTCAAATCTCTTGGCATAATCGAGTGCCTCCAGTGGGGCATTCATTTATTAAAATATCTCAATGAGTATTTCATCAATTCCAAGAGCCTTGATCTTTGCCAATTCCTTCAGTGCAGCTTTGACTACTTCCTTCAATACCATTAGTTCTTGATCACATGCCACCTCCTGAAATGGATGAACATCAACCAATTCTTTTTGGTACAGTGACTCTCTGTATTCCCTCCATCTTCTTTTGATGTTTACTGAATCATCCAATATGTTGCCCACAGACACTTTTGATATTGCAACTCATGGTTTAAATTTTTTCCTCTGTTCTTTCAGCTTGAGAAATGCCAAACATGTTCTTGCCTTTTGGTTTTCTAACTCCAGGTCTTTGCACTTTTCATTATAGTAATTGGCTTTGTCTGTTCTAGCTGCCCTTTGAAATCTTCTGTTCGGCTCTTTTATCTTGTCATTTCTTCCATTTGCTTTAAACACTCTTCCTTCAAGGGCAAGTTTCAAAGTCTTTTCTGACATCCATTTTGGTCTTTACTTCCTTTCCTATCTTTTTAACCATCTCTTGCTTTCTTCATGGATGATGTTCTTTTTTTTATTATTATTATTTATTGTGATTTGGATGAAGATTTACAGAGCAAATTC
>NW_006922196.1:1384536-1391117 GCF_000298275.1 Orycteropus afer afer
GTCACTCAGCTCACTGCCAGACTGCAGCTCTGTGTGTCTCCTTTTTTGATATTTTCATGCAAATTCTTCTGCTAATTGGGGTTTAGTCCACTTTTGTATCCTTCCCTTCAAGGCTCAGGGGTCCAAGATTATCTTCTGTGTCTGTGTTAACTGATTTCCCTTTTCTTTGTTGAAGAGGGTCTGTGCAATCCTTCTGCCTAGTCCGCCATCTTGCCGGAACTCATGGATGATGTTCTTGTATCCATCCCACAAGTCCTCTGGTTTTCAGTCATTGGTATTCAGTACATCAAATGTATTCTTTAGATGGTGTCTAAATTCAGGAGGGATATTATCAAGGTCATATTTTGGCTCTCATGGACTCGATTTAATTGTCTTCAACTTCAACTTCAACTTGCATATGAGCATTTGATGGTCTGTTCCACAATCAGCTCTTGGCCTTGTTTTGGCCAAAGATATTGAACTTCTCTGTCACCTCTTGCCACAGATGTAGTCAATCTTATTCCTGTGTATTCTATCTGGTGAAGTCCACATGTATAGTCATCGCTTATGTTGTTGAAGAAAGGTATTTGCCATGAATAAGTCGTTTGTCTTGCAAAATCCCTCACGTGATCTCCAGCGTTATTTTTATCACCAAAGTCATATTTTTCAACTGCCGGTAACTCTTCTTTGTTTCCAACTTTTGCATTCCATTTACCAATGACAACACATCTTGATTGCATGTTGATCAATTTCAGACTATACACGTTGGTAGAAATCTTCAACATCTTCAACTTTGCTTTGGTGGTTGGTGCGTAAATCTGGACAACAGTAGTACTAACTGGTCTTCCTTGTAGGTGAATGGATATTATCCTATCACTGACAGCATTGTACTTCAGGACAGATCTTGAAACATTCTTCGTGATGATGAATGCCACATCATTCCGTCTCAACATGATATTCCCAGCATAGTAGATCATATGCTTGTCTGATTCAAAATGGCCAAAACCAGTCCATTTCAGCTCACTAATGCCTAGGATATCGATCTTTATGCATTCCATTTCATTTTTTACAACTTTCAATTTTCCTAGATTCATACTTCAACATTTCATGTTCCAGTTATTAATGGATGTTTGCATCTGTTTCTGCTCATTTTGCATTTGGCCATAACACCTAATAGAGGTCCAGAAAGATTTACTCTATCCATAACATTAAGGTTATCTCTACTCTGAGGAGTCAGCTCTTCCCCTGTCAAATCTGAGTGCCTTCTGATCTGATGGACTCATCTTCTGGCATTATGTTTCAAGGCTGTTTTCCAGTAATATATCAGACAGTGTTTCACTGTTATTCATAAGGTTTTCACTAGCCAATTCTTTGACAAGTGGATGGCTTCTTCTTTCTTCTGAGTCTGTCTAAGCCTGGAAGCACCACTAAAACCTCTCCACCATGGGTAATCCTGCATTTTGCAACACGGTGGCATAGCCTCCAGCCTCACAGTAACATGCAAGATTCCACAGGATGACAAACCTGGCATAGCATAGCACACAAAAACATTGTTCTACATCCTACTTTGGTGAGTAGTGATTAGGATCTTAAGTTCGTGAGTGGCCATTAAAGATGGAACTATTTCTCTCTCTTCCTCTGTAGTAAGGAAGAGTGAAAAAAACCAAAGACAAGTGGAAACAATGTGTCCAAGGAACAAATGGGCCATGGGAGCCTCAGCCAACATGACCCTTAGACCAGAAGAACTAGATGGTGCCCAGCTACCACTGTTAACCACTTGGAAAGGGATCAAAATTGGAGATCCTGGATAGAGTGGGAGAAAAATGTGGAAAAAATTCAAAAGCATAAAAAAGAACAGGATTGTTAGTCAGATAGACTGGTGAAACCCTTGAGACAATGTCTCCTAGTCACCCTTTGGATCTGGAACTGAACTCAGTGTTGTGGCTTAACTCTCAGCCAAACAACAGAAAGGCGTACGAAGTGAGCAATTAAACCAAGCAATGCAGTCCTCAGAACAATGAACCATGGGAGATCAGAAAGGCAGCACTTGTGCAGGGAGAAAGCTTGGGAGGTAGAATGCATAGGAAAGAAGGACACAGGGAAAAAGTAACCACAGGGAGGAAATGGGAACAGAGCTGTTACATTGTGGAGATTGTAATCAACATCACAAAACAAAATGTATATGAACCATTGAACAGAAGTTCTATAAACTTTCACCCAAATCACAATAAAAAAAAGAAAATAGAGGAGATAAGAGCAGGCCATGGTTATGCAATGAAACTAAACATAACATTAAAGTTAGGTCAGCTGAGTGCCTTAATGCAGGAATAAAGTTCAGGTAGGCCTGAAGCTTGGGCATGCCAGAGAATGGTGAGCCTGGATATCACACCTTAGATTCACCTGCTGTCTAGAAAAGTGTTCGAGAAGATCACGGGGCTGTCCCTGACAGGCTCACATGCAAACAAGTAGCCAGAGTTTCCACAAAAACTAAGAATCCGTTAGCCAATACCACCCCCTAAGAAAGGCAAATAAGGCTTCACAAAGGACTTGCCAGGATCCTAGCTATACCAAGTAACATTCTCAGCAGCAGGGTACCTATGGGGAAACCAAGAAAGGTGCAGTGCTTAGGGCTGTCTGAGAAAAAGCAGTGTCCTTGCCTTTGGCTGTGTCTATAACTACCTTTCCTTACATTGCTGGAACCTGACGACAGCTCTGTACTGGTAAAATGCCTTGCTCAGGGTTTGAACTCAACAATATAGAAAACAATATAAAATAGTTCTGAGAAACTATCACAGACTTTAAAATTTATAATAATTTCTTTATTCTTCAATAAAACCACAGGATAATACTACTTCCTGACCTTTTCAAGGTACAAATTCAAAATTCCTCTATAAAAAAACATTAGTATGAAAAGAAAAAAAAAAAAAAATCCCTTACATATTCAAATTATGTAGACTATGTAAACAACCAAAGTTCAAAGTCAGGTTTCTTTTCAACAAGTCTTTTAAAATGAACCAGGGACAGGGAAAGGTTTCTTCCTGAGGGGCTGGAGGCAAGTGGGAGCTGAGGGAAGGGAAATAAACCATTTGGCTTAAATGAGAAGGATAGTAATTATAGGTATCATTTAATCTGGTGGACTAATAGAAAATGTTAATTTAAATAAATTATTTAAAATGAAAATATAACTACTAGAAGAATGAAGAAGCACAGAAGAGGGTGGCTGATAAATGGAATAAAAATGAAATTGGTCAAGCCAGCAAAAAGAAAAGAAAAAATTAAAAACAATAAAAAGTAATGATGAGGAGCTCCAGTAAGATGGCAGAATTGGCAGAAAGACTACACAGAACCTCTTCAACAAAGAAAAGGGAAAACAATTAACACAGATACAGAAGATAATCCTGGATCCCTAAGGCTTGAAGGAAAGATATAGAAGTGGACTAAACTCCAATTAGCAAAAGAATTTGCATGAAAACACCAAAAAAGGAGACATACAGAGCTGCGGTCTGGCAGCAATCCTGACGGCACAGACAGCTTGGATATTGCCGAGTGGTGGTAGGACCTAAGAACTAACCTAAAAATCAGCCTGCTAGCCAGGGACTGCACGGAGGACTGTTCCGGTGGCTCAGAAATAAAAGGGGAAGCAGCAAAAAGGATGACCAGCTGAGCTGTGGACTTTTATCTGTCCAGAGGGTGCAGCCATTTGTTGGTGTTTACAAACAGCTTGACCACTTTGGATATTTAAAGCAATAGCATTCTCCCAGATTCCAGGAACTTAAGAACAGGTTCCACTTGCCAGGAACCCCAAGAACATTCCAAACCTGGATGACTGGAAAGGTGTGACATTCTCCTTACTCTTATACCCCACACCCTCTTGGTGAATGGAGGTATGGCCATCCCTAACACCCATCCATGTTCTGGACTGGGAAGAACTCCACTCCAGTCTATGTACTCAGACGCAGTCTGGGTGGCCTGCCCTGCACTGCCCCGATGCATTTTTTTTTTTCTTTTTTATGTTTTTTATTTTGGTTTTTATCTGCTTTAACACTACTATTATTATTACATTTGTCCTTCTTACTATTATTCTTTATTCTTCCCCTCCCAGGTTCTAGTTTTCAGATTTTTCTCTTTTCCCTGTTCCTGGATGCAATGTTTTTTCTTTTCTTTCTCATGGTGAACCCTGTTCCTTGTTTTTCTTTTTGCATTTTTCCCATTTTTTTCTTCATTATTCCCCTTCTCTGCCATTTTTCTCTTATTGCCCTCTCCCCAAATATAGCAGGGTTTTTTTTTTTCCTTCTTTTTCCCTTTTTTATGGTTACTGTTCCTGTGTGATTACATGGTGTACTTTTTGTCCATTTGATTTTACTTTATTAATGGTTATTTAATTGCTATTTTTGTCTAACTGAATGGGAGACAGCAAAAGTCCCCTTACGACACAACTACACCCACACCTCCTGCAGCTTCACTTACTGAGTGAGACCCACAACTTCCTTCTCCACCAATGTACTAATGATAAACAACCACAAAGAAAAGCCTGACTCACACCTGGTTGCTCTTCACACACACACACAAAAAAAAGTTAACAGAGATCTAAATACAACAACGCCATGATGTCTCGGAGACAACAGACCATCACAGTCTACACAAAGAAGCAAGATAAAGTGGCAGAAACAAGGGAGCAGGATATAGACCCCAAAAACATCCCTGAGGAAGAAGCAGCATTGGAATTCTCTGATAAGGAATTCAAAAGAATTATATTTAGGTAATTTCAAATAATTGAGAAACAGACCAAGGAAAACACAGAAAAAACCCTACAAGAATTTTGGAAGAAAACACAAGAACAAAATGACAAAATAAATGAAAAATTAGAAATGATTCTAAATCTACAGACAGAAATCCAGAAGATTAATACTAAATTGTCAGAAATAGATAACACATTGAAAGAGCAAAGGAGTAGAATTGATGCAATGGGAGACAGAATTAAAGAGATTGGAGACAAATACCTGAATACTTCTTTGGAAAGAGAGCAATCAGAAAAAAGATCAAAGCAAAATGAAGAAAGCCTAAGGTTCATGTGTGATACCATCAAAAGAAATAACCTACGTGTCACCGGAATTCCAGAACAGGAAGAGATAAATAAACCAATGAAAAAATAGTCCAAGATTTGTTGGAGGAGAACTTCCTTAACATGATGTAAGATGAGAATGGATGTAATATAGGAAGTCCAACGAACTCCAAACAGGATACACCCCAAAAGAAAATCACCAAGATATATTATCATCAAACTCATCAAAACCAAAGACAAAGAAAGAATCCTGAAAGCAGCACAGAAAAAAACAGGAAGTTACTTACAAAGGACAACCAGGAAGAATAAGCTCTGATTTCTCAGCAGAAACCAAGCAAGTGATAAGGAAATGGGATGGTATAAATAAAACCTTGAAAGAGAAAAATTTTCAACAAAGAATTACATACCTGACAAAATTGTCCATCAAATATGATGGTAAAATTGGAAGATTTCCAGATAAGCAGAAACTAAGGGAATTTGTTAAAACCAGACCAACCTTACAAGAGATACTAAAGGGAGTCCTTTGAACAGAGAACCAAAAACAGCAAATAACAACCGACCATTAATACACAAGATGACATAACTCAGAAACCACAGCTATGGACATATGCAAAGTAAAATGAGCTTACAAGGTTGTAAACAGCAACCAGAGGCATCAATTGGCAAGTGAGGACAACTACAAACCGAAAAGAGGGAAAATATTGGGTAGTTACAAAACTTCTAAATGGTGAGGAAGTCAAGAGAGTTGCAAGATAGAATGGACTGTTCTAATCTCGGGGAGAAAATTATAAATTACATGGTAACCTCAAAGAAAAATGAAAAACCTTCATATCACAATAAAAAAGAGGACAAGCACAAATATTCAGCAAATACTAAAACAACAGCAACAAAGGAACTGATAGACATCTACAGAGCACTTCACCCAACAGCAGCACAATATACATTCTTCACCAGTGCACATGGAACACTTTCCATGACAAACCACATGTTAGGCTATAAAGCAAGCCTTCATAAATTTAAAAACATTGAAATACTGCAAAGCATCTTCTCAGATCATAATGCTGTCAAATTAGAAATCAACAACAGGAAGAGCAACAGAAAAAGAGTAAACACATAGAAAATGAACAGTACCCTCCTAGAGAAAGACTGGGTAAGAGAAGAAATAAAAATTGAAATTCAAAAATTCCATGAATCAAACGAGAATGAAAACACAACATACCAAAATCTTTGGGACACAGCGAAAACAGTGATCAGAGGTCAATTTGTAGCAATAAATGCACACATCAAAAAAGAAGAGGCAAAATCAACACTTTAAATCAATATCTCCAACAATTAGAAAAAGAACAGTAAGAAAAGCCTACAGTCACTGTGATAGTTGAAGATGTGTCAACTTGGCTGGACTCCAGTTGTGAGTGGTGGTTCCCATGATGGATCACATGACTGAGTTCTGAGCGGCCGGTCTGCCCAGGGGGAGTTTCCCCAGGGGTGTGGCCTACCTGCAATGCTATCCCAGGGACAAGCTGGAAGAACGGCATTCCGG
>NW_006922196.1:1391332-1395715 GCF_000298275.1 Orycteropus afer afer
GGGCCCCATCCCCCTCCAGAGACGAACTTTTCAGCTCGAACTTGTCGGCTTCTACACGCTTGTGAGCCATTTATCTAAGATAAATTTCTCTCTCTCTCTCTTTCTCTATAAATATATATATACACTTTGCTGGTGTTTGTGTTTCTCTAGAGAACCCAATCCAACACAGTCACCAAAAGAAAGGAAATAATAAAGATTTGAGCAGAGATCAATGAAACAGAAATAGAAGGGTAACAGAAAAAGTCAACAAGATCAGAAGCTGGTTTTTTGAAAAGATCAATAAAATTGACAAACCACTGGCAAATTTAACAAAGAAAAAGTGGGAGAGAATTAAAATAACACGAATAAAAAATGAAATGGGTGACATCACAACAGAACCAATTGAAATAAAAAGGATAATATCAGGATACTATGAAGAACTGTATTCCAACAAATTTGAAAATCTGGAAGAAATGGACAGAGTTCTAGAAACACTGCTTACTTAAACTAATACAGACTGATGTGGAAAAGTTGAACAGATCCCTAACAAAAGGAGAAATTGAACAGGGCATCAAAAAATTACCAAAAAAAAAGAAGTCCTGGCCCAGACGGTTTCACTGGAGAATTCTACTAAACATTCAGAGAAGAACTGACACCATTCCTACTCAAACTATTCCAAAACATAGAAAAGGATGGAATCCTCCCTAACTCATTTTATGAAGTAAGCATAACCTTGATACCAGGTAAAGACATCACTCAAAAGGAAACTACTGTTCTGATTACCTAGTACCACTCTGACAAGAAAATACCACAAATGGGATCGCCTTAACAAACAGGAGTTTATTCTCTGACAGTTCAGGAGGTTTTAACTCCAAGTTCAAAGTGCCAGGCTCTAGGGGCTGGGCGGAAAGCTCCTCGGCATTGGGGTCCAGCTCTGCCTTCTGCTTCTAGCCCACTGGAGCTAGAGGCGTTTCTTCACTCAGACAGCTGCTTGCTGCTTCAGCTGAGATTCCCCAAGGTTGACAAGTAAAAAGGCACAGTTATGATGTTACCAAACCACACAGCAGGCCATTAACTTAAGTTCATTGTAAATCCCAAGGCTGGCAGAGCATAGCTGGCTGCTGAGCAACAACACGGCTACATGCAGGGTCCAAGCATGCCACAGGCTAGAGACCATTCCCCAAGGCTTCTGCTTATATACAGGAAGCAAACTTCATTCCCTAAGGCAGCTACTCAGCTGCTCACAGTAGATTCCATCATAGATGTGATTACCAGTCTCATCATGAGGAATACTGCATCTAGCTGCCCAGCCACTCAACCAGGCCCAGTCAAATTGACATAGAAACATAACCACCACAACTACAGACCAATCTCCCTCATGAATATAGATGCAAAAATCTTCAACAAAATCCTAGCCAATAGACTCCAAGAACATATCAAGAAAATCATTCATTATGACCAAGTGGGGTTCATATCAGGTATGAAAGATGGTTCAACATTAGAAAAACAACGCCATCCACCATGTAAATAAAATGAAGGAGAAGAACTACATGATTATATCAATTGATACAGAAAAGTCATCTGATGAAATCCAACACCCATTCCTCGTCAAAACTCTCAGCAAAATAGGAATAGAAGGGACATTCCTCAACATAATAAAGGACATCTATGCAAAACCAACAGCCAACTTTATACTCAACAGAGAGAGACTGAAACCATTCCTCTTGAGAACAGGAACCAAACAATGATGCCCACTATCACCACTTCTATTCAACATTGCACTGGAAGTCCTAGCCAGGACCATAAGGCAAGAAAGGGATATCAAAGGCATCCAAACTGGTAAAGAAGAAGTCAAACTATCCCTATAAGCTGATGGTATGATACTATACCTAGAAAACTCAAGAGACTCAGTCAAAAATCTACTGGAACTAATTGAGAGATTTAGCATCATGGCAGGATACAAGATCAACATCCAAATATCAGTTGGATTCCGCTACACCAGCAAAGAGATTGCTGAAAAAGAAATGAGGAAATCAATACCGTTCTCAATAGCTACCAAAAAAATAAAATACTTGGGAATAATTCTTACCAGGGACAGAAAAGACCTCTACAAAGAAAACTATAAAAAACTACAAGAAACCATAAGAGATTTACATAAATGGAAAAACATCCCATGCTTGCGGATAGGAAGATTAAACACTGTGAAAATGTCAATTCTACCTAAAGCAATCTATACATTCAATGCATTCCCAATCCAAATCCCATCAAGATTTTTTAAGGATATGCGAAAACCAATCACTAACTTTATATGGAAAGGAAAGAGACCTCGGATAAGCAAAGCACTATTGAAGAAAAAGAACAATGTAGGAGGTCTCACACTGCTGGATCTCAAAACCTACTCTCCACCTATAGTAGTCAAAACTGTCTGGTATTAGTATAATGACAGACACATAGACCAATGGAATAGAATTGAGAAACCAGAAATAGATCCATTAACCTATGGTCAGCTGATCTTTGACAAAGGGCCGAAATCCATCAAATGGGGAAGAGAATGTTTGTTTAATAAATGGTGCTGGCAAAACTGGATATCCATTTGCAGAAAAATAAAACAACATCTGTACCTCTAACTGTACACAAAAACTAACTCCAAATGGATCAAAGACTTAAATGTGAAACCTGAAACTATAGAGTTCCTCAAGGAAAAACTAGGGGCAAATTTAGGGGCCTTAATGTATGGCATGAGAGCTCTGGTAGCATAGTGGCTAAGGCACTTCACTGCTAACCAGAAGGCTGGCAGTTCAAATCCACCAGCCACTCCTCAGAAGGAAGATGGGGCAATCTACTTCCGACTCATAGCCTCGGAAACCCCAGGAGGGGTTGCTATGAGTCGGGTCTGACTCAACAGCACATAAGAACAACATATATATATATGGCATAAATAAACTATCAAGCATAACTCAAAATGCACAAACAGCAGAAGAGAAACTAAATGAATGGGACTTCTAAAAACAAATTTTTATGTGCTTCCAAAACTTCTCCAAAAGAGTCAAAAGAGAACCTATAGACTGGGAAAAAATATTTGGCAATGACATATCTGACAAGGGACTTATCTCTAGAATTCATAGAAAACTACAACACCTCAGTAACAAAAAGACAAATAATCCAATTTAAAAATGGGCAGAAGACATGAATAGACACTTCACCAAGGAAGATATTCAGGTGGCCAACAAACATATGAAGAAATGCTCACAATCCTTAGCTATTAGAGAGATGCAAATCAAAACAACAATGAGATACCATCTTGCCCCAGCATTAGTAGCAAAGTTCAACAAGACAGAAAATAACAAATGCTGGTGAGGATGTCAAGAGATTGGGACTCTCATACACTGCTGGTGGGACTGTAAAATGGTACAAACACTGTGGAAAGCAGTATGGCAATTCCTTAAAAAGTTGGAATTAGAAATTCCATTTGATCCAGCCATTCCATTACTAGGTATATATCCTAAAGAAGGAAGAGCTTGACAAGAACAGACATATGCACACCTATGTTCATCACAGCAGTATTTACAATAGCCAAAAGATGGAAACAACCTAGGTGTCCATCAACTGAAGAATGGATAACCAAACTATGGTACATACACACAATGGAATACTATGCAACCCTAAAGAATAACCTAGAATCTGCAAAACACCACATAACATGGATGAACATGGAGGACATTACGCTGAGTGAAATAAGTCAATCACAGAAGGACAAATAGTGTATTAGTCCATTATTGTAAAAGTCAATGAAAGGTTTATATATGGAAGGAAATTTTCTTGTTGCTTACCAGGGGTGAGAGGGGAGGGGAGGGAACACTGTTAGATAGCTAGAGATAAGTATTGATTTGGGTGCAGAGAAGGGCAATGTAACAAATGTGAGTGATCAACATGGTGGCACTAAGCAAGAGGAAGACATAGAGAGGTACATGGTAGGTGCAGATAACAAAGATGAACCCTTTTTCACATACAGTACTTCATTGTCAGTGAAGGCAAACATGGCTTTATGGCTGGATAGACGGGTGGACAGCCTGAACTATTAGGTATGTCTATGAAGTGGGGAATGTACCAAGACTATGGTTAAGGTTGGCAGACAACAGTCGTATAATGTATTTGTATGATCTGAATTCCCAGCTGTATAGCAGAGCTGACAAGAGAAAAGGTTGTAGTCACTTCTTGGTCACAGCCAGCTACCCAGAGGGAACAAGTAGTTGACCCTGTGGGCTCGGGACAATAGTCACAGGGAACATCAAGCTCAATTGGGATAACATACTACACAAAACCACCTCCTATCTGGCGAGTAATGACTGGGATCTTAATAGCTAGCAAGCAGCTATCTAGATGCAATGATGGGTCTCTCCTCAT
>NW_006922196.1:1396445-1397794 GCF_000298275.1 Orycteropus afer afer
TAACTATGGGGAGGAAGTGGGAGGGGAGCTGTTGCATTGTGGTAAATTGTAGTCAATGTCATGAGACAAAGTGTATGTGAACTGCTGTATGGAATGTGGATTTGCTCTGTAAATTTTCACCCAATCGTAATTTAAAAAAAAGAAAGAAAGAAAAAATGATGATAACAATGTTTTTGAGTACAATAATACTAATAAATTTACTTGAAAGGAATAAAATTAAATCCATTAGTCATCTTAATAAATGAGAACGGTCCTAATCCCCTGTATCAAACCATGAAAAAGTGTAAATCAGATTCAAAAGCATATAGCTACATTCTAATTACAAGAGACATACATAAAATAATTTTTTAAAAGGCGATCAGCTTCCATTTCAGGCAAGATAGTAACCTGGACTAACATAGAACCCTTCTTACTAGAAAACCAAAACCAAACTCACTGCCATGGAGTCAGATCCAACTCATACCAACTCCTCCTTGGGTTTCCTAGGTGGTATTACTACGAAAGTATATTGCCCAATCTTCCTTCCAAGGTGTGACTGGTGCGTTTGAACTACCAGCCTTCTGGTTAGCAGTCAAATGCCTTAAGCACTACACTATCAAAACTCCTTACCCTACAAACAGCTAAATACTGAACAGACAACAAACAATGTTTAGATTGAAACTCTGCCAAGGGCTGGGATAGAAAATGGTAGCTATAATGTCTAGGTGCTTGGGTTTTAATATCCCAGCAGGAAGGGAAGTCAAGGCCATTGGCCACAAGAGATTGGGAAAGCTGAAACTAAATCTAAGCATAAAGCTACAACCCTCAAAGGAATAAACATAAACCAACATGATACAGAAACTTTCACGCAAATAAATAAACAAACAAAAAAATTGGTCTCAGGACAGTGATACCTGGCACCTAACAAAAGGTTTTTAAATCTCCCTGAAGGAACAAACACTCAATTCAGACCACATGAAAATTGCACAGAAAAAGACCATTGAAGATGTGCTTACCCGCTTCCAACAAAATCACTATTAGAAAAGATACAAGCAAGTAAAAATAGCTGCCATTCAAGGATGTGATCACTACTTGGTCACAGCCAGCTACCCAGAGGGACAGAGTAGTTGAACTTGTGGGTTTGGGACCATAGTTGCAGGGGACATCAAGCTCAATTGGCATACTATACAAAACATTGTTTCACCTCCTACTTTGGCGAGTAGCGACTAGGATCTTAAAAGCTAGAAAGCTACCATCTAGATGCAACGATGGGTCTCTCCTCGTCCCTCGTCCAGAGCAAAGAAGAATGAAGAAAACCAAAATTCATGGAAACAATCAGTCCTAGCAACTGGTATACCATCCGATCTGCA
>NW_006922196.1:1398035-1420522 GCF_000298275.1 Orycteropus afer afer
ACCCGTGGTTTCCAGCCAAACAAAAGACAGGCATATGAGTTGAACATTTACTTCAGGTAGATACACTCCTTGGTGAGAACAATCATGGGAGAAAGAAGGGCTGCTTATGCACAGGGAGACAGCTCAGGGGGCAGGAGTGCATGGAGAGATGGACACTGGGAAGCGGTAACTATAGGGAGGAAGTGGGAGGAGAGCTGTTGCATTATGATAAACTGGTCAATGTCATGAGACAAAGTGTATGTGAACTGCTATATGAAAAGTGAATTTGCTCTGTAAATCTTCACCCATATCACAATTAAAAAAAAAACTGCCATAGCAGACAGAAAATGGTAGAAATAGCATACAAGGAATTCCGGCAACTACAACACCACATGGCAAGAGGTATGAAACAATTTCGATTGTTGTTGTTGTTGTTATGTGCCGTCAAGTCGGCCCCAAATCACAGCGACCGCTCCTTGGGTTTCCGAGGTGGTATGACTATGAAAGTAGATTGCCCAACCTTCCTTCCGAGGAGAAGCTGGTGGGTTTGAACTGCCAGACTTCTGGTTAGCAATCAAGTGCCTTATGCATTATGCTACCACAGCTCCTACAATTTCGATCATAGACATAAAAGAATCAAAACTTTAAGAACAAAACATTATCACCAAGAAAAAAAAGGCAGATTTAGAAAAGAACGAAATAAAGCCTTTAGAAATAATGATTATACTGTAGGGTCATTGAAATCAGAAACTCAAAGAATAAGAAACAGCTGAAGACAGAGGTGTGAAATGTAAGAGAGACATGAGAACACTATCCAGAATGCAGAACACAAAGACAAAGACTTAAACAATACGAACAAGAGGTTGAGACATGAATGACAGACAAAAAAAGTTCAACATACATAAAGAAAGACATGAATCCTGTGATTCAAATGGCTTAAATCCAGAGGAGAATTAATACAGTAAATCCACACTCATTGAAGCTACAGACCAACAAGTCAGAAAGATAATCTTAAAAGCAACCAAAGAAAAGATCAATTTCCTACCAGCAGACTGAAATCAACCTTTTCTACAGAACAACGAGGCCATAAGACTTCTTAAAATTACTGAGGGAAAAATAAGCATCAGTCTAGATAGTGCCAAAGATGGCAGACTACACAGATATACTACCCAGCCCCCCTACAACAAATACCTGAGAAAGCAAGGGAAAAGAATACCAATGACAATCCTGGAACCCACAGATTCAAAAGAAAGGATAAAGAAATAGATCAAATATGGATAAAAGGAATAGATTGAACAGACACAGCGAACAGGGAGTCATACAAGCCTGGCACAGCATGCCATTTTGAATTCTTGCAAGCAGGATTCCAGTTGGGGCAGGAACCAGCTAACCAGCTCTGCTTGCCCAAGACTGCATTGACACCCACATCAATGACTGATGACAAGAGAGGTATGATCTCCTCCCCTCTCCTACCCCACACAATTTCCCAGTGAGCAGAGGTGCAGGCCCCAAAAACACAGCCGAACTCATCCCCACTACCAGTGCTCTGCCGGTTTTTTTTTTGGGTTTTTTTTTGGTTTTTTTTTTTTACTTTCTTCTTAGTTTTCCCTCTTCTCTCATTTTTAAGGAGCTCTGGTGGCATAGTGCCTCAGGTAACTGACTGCTAACCAGAAAGCTGGTGGTTCAAACTCACCAGCCACTCCTCAGAAGGAAGGTTGGGCAATCTACTTTTGTAGTGATACTGCCTTGGAAACCCAAGGAGGGGTCGCTCTGAGTCGGGTCCAACTCCATGGTAGTGCATTGCATTGTAGCATTTCTCTCATTTTAGTTCTTTTAATCTCTTCTTTTTCTCCTCTTCAACCACCCCCTATTATTGTTTTGACACTGCAGAGCAGTTGCCCCACCCCCAATACTTCCTCAATCAGCAGTGCCTGCCTACACAGTCCCATGAACCAAGTACCATGTTTTCCACTGCACTCATATTTGGTGGCTGTCACTTGTGCAAGTACTGTGCCACTTTTTAACCTCTCTTCATAGTTCTTCTCCCTTTCTCCCCTTGTTTTGTTTCTTTCTTTTCATTTTCCTCTTACATTTTCCCTTCCTTTTTTTTTTTTTTTTCTGATCCTGAGGGGCGGGTACCCTTGCCTTTCATCGCCTCCATGATCAGCAGCGCCCACAATTAACACACCACAGTCAGCAGTGCATGATCCCATGGAATGGGCACAGTATTTCCACTGTAGCCATGTTTAGTGGGTAATGCCAGCACTATGTGCCCCCCCATTTTTCCTCTTTTCTCTTTTTCTTTTCTTCATTCTTCGTAATTCTTCCTTCTCACCCCCTTGTTATTTTTATCTTTTTCTTCCTCTTCCTCCAACAATTTTTTTGTTTGTTTGTTTTTTAACATGTAAAGCATATGTCCCACCCTTACCAACTCCACCTTCAGGAGTACCTGACTCTACTATCTCTATTGGCAGTGGTATATGGTCCTATAGAGTGGGCACCTTGCCTACCACCAACTCCATGGTCAGCAGCACCTGTCCTGCCCCGCCATAGGCAGTGGTGCTCACTTCCACAGAGTGAGCACCATGTTCCTGCTGCAGTTATGTTTGGTGGCTAGCACTTGCACCAGTACTACACGTCTATTTTTCCATTTTCTTTTTTCTTATTTTCTTCTTTGTTCTTATCTTCACTCTTCCCCTGCCTTGTTCTTCTTCTTTATTCTGTTCTTTTCATCCTCCTTCCCAATTCCCAATTTCTAATGACCCTACCTTGCCATACCTGACACATCAGTGGCCCCACCCACTGAGCAAACCACCACCCACTACAGCATAACTGGTTCAACAAGAGACAGTGGCCAATAACTGTGCACCCTGCCCTCAGAAACTCTACATGACCAGCAATTAGACACTCATGCCTACACTGTCAACCTCTACCAAATGCCTCAGTGCTGCCATACTAGCAACTAGAGTAGCATGCTTGTCCCACTGCCCAGATATACTACAGAAAAACAAATTAAAAAATCAAGGTGAAGCAAACCAACATAAAATCAAAAAATTAATACAATAACACCACAATGTCTTGGACACAACAGAAAACTTCAAATCATACAAAACTAAGTCACTCAAACAAGTGATCAAAACACATGGAAAGAAATCTTTCAGAGGAAGAAATATTATTACAACTACCTGGTAAGGAATTCAAAATAATTTTACTTAGGAAAATAATAAACCTTTTCACTACAATAAAAAATAAAATCATAAAGATTCAGTAAACACCAAATAGCAGCAACAAAGGAAATGAATAGAAAATCCATAAACAAAATAACCTCAGCACAGAAAAATATACAGAACAAAGAAATCAGCAGCACCACAAACAAAAGAAAAAAAGAAGCAAAACAACAACAAAGGTAAATTCATAGTTATGGTAATTACACTCAATGTAAATGGATTAAATGCACCAGTCAAGAGACAGAGAGTACTAAAATGGATAAGAAAACATGATCCATCACTACATTATCTACAAGAGACACCTCTTAGATACAAACACAAAAATAAGCTGAAAATCGAAAAATATACATCAAGCAAAAGGCAACTAAAAAAGGGGAGGAATGGTAATATTAATTTATGATAAAATAGACTTTAAGGCAAAAACCAACAAACTAGACAAAGAAGGATATTATATAATAATTAAAGGGTCCATTCAACAAGAGGACATAAGCATAATAAGTATGTAATACTTATTACATACATGAAATAGCCCCAAAATACAAAAATCAAACTTTAACAGAATTTAAAAGAGAAATAGATAACTCCATGATAATAGTTGTTGTTGTTGTTGTTGTTGTTATTTGCCGTCGAGTCGGCCCGACTCATAGCGACCCCTCCTTGGGTTTCCGAGGCAGTATCACTACGGAAGTAGGATTGCCCAACCTTCCTTCCGAGAGTGGCTGGTGGGTTTGAACCGCCAGCCGTCTGGTTAGCAGGCAAGTGCCTTAGGCACTATGCTACCAGAGCTCCTTAGGAGACTTTAATATGCCACTTATGATAAAATATCAAACAATTAGAATCTCAACAAAGACACAGATCTCAAAAACATAATCAACTAACTTAACCTCATAGATGTATACAGAACATTCCACCCAACAACAGCACAATATACATTTTTTTCCAGTGCACATGGAACACTCTCCAGAATAGACCATGTGTAAAGCTACAAAATAAGCTTCAATAAATTTAAAAACAAAGGATCATCTCAGATTACGCTGCTATAAAATTAGAAATTAACAGTGGGAAAAGCAAATCAAATACATGGAAACTGAGTATTATGCAGCTTTAAAACTACTGAGTAGTAGATAAATAAATATATAAATAAAAGAATACCTTGAATCAAATGAGAATGAAAACACACATGCCAAAATCTTTGGCACACAAGCAAAAGCAGTGATCAGAGAGCAATTTATAGCAATTAACGTACACATCAAAAAAAAAAGGACCAAAATCAAAACCTTTACCAAAATGCAAACAATTACAAAAATAGTAAAAAAAAAAAAAAAGCCTACAGTTATTAGAAGAGAGGACATAATAAATATTCAAGCAGAAATAAATGAAAAAGAAAATAGAAAAAAATAGAAAGAATCCACGAGACCAGAAGTTAGTTCTCTGACAGTATTAAAATCAACAAACCACTAGCAATGTAACAAGGAGAAAATACAAGTAATCTGAATAAGAAATGAAATAGGCAATGGCACACAAAAATCAAGTGGAATCAAAAGCATAAGGATACTACAAATAACTGTGTCCAACAAAGTGAACCACTAATCATCTATCAGTTTGTGCAACTGTGGTGGCTTTTGTGTTGCTGTAAGGTTGGAAGCTATACCACCAGTATTTTATATACCAGCAGGGTCACCCATGGTGGGCAGGTTTCAGCAAAGCTTCCAGACTCAGGCAGATTTGGAAGAAAGAAAGGGCCATCCAGTTCTCAAATAACTGACCAATGAAAACCTTACAAATAGCAGTGAAACACTGTCTGATATGTTACTGAAAAACATTATGAATAGTCCTGAAACACTGTCTCATATAGTGCTGGAAGATAAGCTCCTCAGACAGGAAGGCACTCAAACTATGACACCCTTTCCAAAGTAGAGTCGACCTTAATGATGTGGAGGGGGTAAAGCTCTCAAGACCTCCATTTGCTGATGTGGTATGATTCAAAATGGAAAGAAACAGCTGCAAACATCCATTAATAATCAGAATATGCAATGTATGAAGTATGAGTCTACTAAAATTGTAAGTTGAAAAAAAATGAAATGGAACACATAAAGGTTAATATCCTAGGCAATAGTGACGTGAAATGGACTGCTTTTGGCCATCTTGAACCAGACAACCATATGATCTACTATGCCAGGAATGACAAATTGAAGAGGAATGGCATGGCATTCATTGTCACAAAGGATGTTACGAGATTTATCCTGAAGTAGTAATAGAATAATATCCATGATAATATCCATATGTCTTCAAGGAAGACCAATTAATACTACTATTATTCAAATTTATACACCAATCACCAAGGCCAAAGATGAAGAAATTGAAGATTTTTAATTATTACTGTGATTGAAATGTGAAAGTTGGAAACAAAGAAGAAGCTCCCATAGTTGGAAAATATGATCTTGGTAATAGAAATGATCCCAAAAATCACATGACAGAATTCTGCAAAACAAACAATTTATTCATCGCAAATACCTTTTCTTTATTCGAACAACATGAACTGTGGCTATAAATGTGGACCTCACCAGACGGAATACACAGGAATCAGACTACATCTGTGGGAAGAGAAGATAAAGGTCTATATCTTCAGCCAAAACAAGGCCAGGAGCTGACTGTGGAACAGACCATCAACTGCTCATATGCAAGTTCAAGTTGAAGCTGAAGACAATTAAAACAAGTCTACAAGAGCCAATAGGAGCTCTGGTAGCATAATGCCTAAGGCACCTGACTGCTAACCAGAGGGCTGGTGGGTCAAACCTACCAGCCATTCCTCGGAAGGAAGGTGGGGCAATCTACTTCCATAGTGATACTGCCTCAGAAACCCACAGAGAGGTCACTATGAGTCGGGTCCAACTCAACGGTACATAACAACAACAACAACACAAGAGCCAAAACATGACCCTGATTATATGCCACCTGAATTTAGAGACTATCTGAAAAACAGATTTGATGCATTGAACACCAATGACCAAAAACCAGACGAATCATGGGATGACATCAAGAACATCATATATGAAGAAAGTAAAAAGTCATTAAAAAGACAGGAAAGGAAGAAAAGACCAAAATGAATTTCAGAAGAGACTCTGAAACTTGCTTTTAAGTAAATGGAAGCAATGACAACATAAAAGAGTTAAGTAGAAGATTTCAAAGAGCAGCAGGAGAAGGCAAAGTCAATTATTAGAGTGACATGTGCAAAGACCAGGAGTTAGAAAACCAAAAGCAAATACACTCAGCGTGGTGCAAGCTGAAAGAACTGTAAGAAAAAATTCAAGCCTTGAGTTGCAATATTGAAAGATTCTATGGGCAAAATACTTCCGTAGTGATACTGCCTCGGAAACCCAAGGAGGGGTCACTATGAGTCAGGTCTGACTCGATGGCACACAACAACAACAACATGGGCAAAATATTGAATGATGCAGGAAACATCAAAAGAAGATGGAAGGAATACAAAGAATCACCATACCAAAAAGAATTGGTCAATATTCATCTATTTCAGGAGGTTGCATATGATCAAGAACCAAGGATACTGAAGGAAGAAGTCAAAGCTTCACTGAAGAAATTGGCAGAAAACAAGGGTCCAGGAATTATGAAATTCCCATTGAGATGTTTCAACAAACAGATGCCATGCTGCAGGCACTTACTCATCTATGCCAAGGAATTTGGAAGACCACTACCTGGCCAACTGACTGGAAGAGATCCATATTTGTATACATTCCAAAGAAAGGTGATCCAACAGAATGTGGAAATTATTGAACAATACCATTAATATCAAATGCAAGTAAAATCTTGCTGGAGATAATTCAAAAACTGGCACCAGTATATTGACAGGGAACTTCCAAAAATGAAAGCTGGATTCAGAAGAGGATATGGAATGAGGGATATCATTGGTGATGTTAGATGGATCTTTGCTGAAAGCAGAGAATACCAGTAAGATGTTTATTTGGGTTTCACTGACAATACAAAAGTGGATCATAACAAATTGTGGATAACATTGAGAAGGATGGGAATTCCATAACACTAATTGTGCTCATAAGGAACATGTACATTGACTAGGAGGCTGTCATTCAAACAGATCAAGGGGATACTAGGTGGCCTCAAATCAGGAAGGGTGTGTGTCACAATTGCGTCCTTTTACCTATACTTATTCAATGTATGCTGAACAAATAATCCAAGAAACTGGTTTATATTAAGAAAGCAGTATTAGGATTGGAGGAAGACTCATTAACAACCTGTGATATGCAGATGACACAACCTTGCTTGCTGAAAGTGAAAATGACTTGAAGCACTTACTGACAAAGATTAAAGATTGCAGTCTGCAGTGTACATTCCACCTCAACATAAGAAAAAGAAAATCTTCACAACTAGACCAATAGGCAGCATCACAATAAATGAAGAAAAGACTGAAATTCCCAAAGATTTCATATTACTTGGATCCACAATCAACACTAATGGAAGCAGCAGTCAAAAAATCAGACCACATATTGCACTGGGCAAATCTGCTGTAAAAGACTTCTTGAAAGTGCTGAAGAACAAAGATGTCTCTTTGAAGACTAAGGTCCGTCTAACCCAAGCCTTGGTATTTTCAGTTGCCTCACATGCATGTGAAAGGTGGACAATGAATAAGGAAGACTGAAAAAGAGTTGATGCTTTTGAGTTGTGGTGTTGGCAAAGAATACTGAAAGTACCATGGACTGCCAGAAGAATGAACAAATCTGTGCTGGAAGAAGTACAGCCAGAACGCTCCTTGGAAGTGAGAACGGCCAGATTTCATCTCACTTACTTTGGTCATGTCGTCAGAAGGGACCATTCCCTGGAGAAGGATATCATGCATGGTAAAGTGGAGGGTCAGCAAAAAAGGAGGAAGCCCTCAATGAGATGGATTGACAAATGGGCTGCAACAATGGGCTCAGGTATAGCAAGTATCGCAGGGCTGGTGCAGGACGGGGCAATGTTTCATTCTGTTGTACATCCGGTTGCTATGAGTCAGAGCCAACTTGATGGCTTCTAACAACAACAACAAAATAAATAAATAAATTAGAAAACTAGAAGAAATGGACAAATTTCTAGATACACACTAACTACCAAATCTAACTCAATCTGAGGTAGAATATTTGAACACACCCATGACAACAGAAGAAATGAACAACCTCCCAACAGAAAAACTGTGGAACAAAATTCAAAAACATAAAAAAGACCAGGATTACTGGCTGGAATGAAAAAGGTAATACCCTTGAGGCTATCGCCAGAAGGTACCCTTCAGGACTGGAATTGAGTCACTCCCAAGGCTTAACTCTCATACAAACAATAGACAGGCCTAGGAGCTTTATAGCTATACCAGGGATTCACTGATTAGAACAATCAACCATGGAAGATCAGGAGAGCAGCATTTGCACAGGAGAAAGCTACCTGGGCTCATAGGGAAGAGGTAATCAGAGGAAGGGGGCAGGAGGAGAGCATTGTGGGCATTGTAATCAGTGTCCTGAAACAAAACGTGTATGAACTATTGAATGTAAAGTGAATATGCTCTGTAAACTTTCACCCAAATCACAGTAAAAATTTAGAAAAGAAAAATCTCCCAACAAAAGAATTCCTGGCCCATATAGCTTCACTGGCAAATTCCTCCAAACATTCAAAAAGCCATACCCTATTCTACTCAAGCTATTCTATAACACAGAAAAGGATGGAACGCCACTGAGCTCATTCTGTGAAGCAAGTAAACCTGACACCAAAACCAGCCAAAGAGACTACTAAAGAAGAAAATTATGGAGCAAAATCTCTCATGAACATGTTGTTGTTGTTGTTGGTATGTGCCGTCGAGTCGGACCCGATTCATAGCGACCCCTCCTTGGGTTTTCGAGGCAGTATCACTATGGAAGTAGATTGCCCCGTCTTCCTTCCGAGGAGTGGCTGGTGGGTTTGAACCACCAGTCTTGTGGTTAGCAGTCAAGTGCCTTAGACACTAAGCTACCAGAGCTCCTCCTCATGAGCATAGGCATAAAAATTCTGAACAGAACCCTAACCAATAGAATCCAATACCATATGAAAAAATAATACATCATGAACAAGTGGATTCATACTAGGCGTGAAAGGATGGTTCAACATTAGAAAAACAATCAACATAATCCACTATATAAATGAAACAAAGAAAAACAACCATATAATCAAATCAATTGATGCAGACAAGGCATTTGACAAAATCCAACACCGATTGTTGAAAAAAAAAAAAAAAAAAAACACTCAGCAAGATAGGAATATAAGGCAAATTCTTCAGCATTATTAAGGGCATATACACAAAACCAACAGGCAACATTATTCTCAATGGCAAGGGACTGAGAACATCCACCTTGTGAAAGGGAACCAGACAAAGATGCCCTTTATCACCACTCCTATTCAATATTGTAGGAGCTCTGGTAGCATAGTGGCTAAGACACTTGCCTGCTAACCAGACGGCTGGCGGTTCAAACCCACCAGCCACTCCTCGGAAGGAAGGTTGGGCAATCCTACTTCTGTAGTGATACTGCCTCGGAAACCCAAGGAGGGGTCGCTATGAGTCGGGTTTGACTCGACGGCACATAACAACAACAACAACATTCAGTATTGTACTGGAAGTCCTAGATAGAGCTATTAGGCCAGAAAAGGGAATAAAAGGCATCCAAATTGGCAAAGAAGAAGTAAAACTATCTCTATTTGCAGATCCTATACATCAGTAATCCCAGAGACTCAACAAGAAAACTACCGGAACTAATTGAAGGATTCAGCACAGTGGCAGAATACAAGATCAGCATACAAAAATCAGTCGGATTCCTCTACACTAACAAGGAGAACTCTGAAAAGGAAATCAGGAAACCTATACCATTTACAATAATCACTCAAAAGATGAAGCACTTAGGAATAAATCTAAGCAAACACAAAAAAAATCTATACAAAGAAAACTACAAAACACTACTACAAGAAACCAAAAGAGTCTCCATAATTGGAAGAATATACTGTGCTCGTGGTATGCTCAAGGATAGGAAGACTTAATACTGTGAAAATGTCAATACAACTACCCAAAGTGATCTATAGATATAATGCAATCCTGATTTCATCATCAATCTTTATAGAAATGGAAAAACTAATCAATCAACTTTATATGGAAAGGAAAGAGACACTGGATACACAAAGCACTACTAAAGAAGAAGAACACGGTAGGAAGCTTCACACACCCTAACCTCAAAAGTCAAAACAGTCTAGTATTGGTACAATTACAGATATATACCAATGGAACATAACTGAGAACCCAGAAGTAATCCATCCACCTATGGACTGCTGATCTTGACAAAGGATCAAGACCCATTAAATGAGTAAGAAATATTCTCTTTAACAAACAGTGCTGGAGAAACTAGATACCTATTTGCAGAAAAATGAAACAGGATCCATATCTCTCACCATATACAAAAACTAACTCAAGATAGATCAAAGACCTAAATGTAAAACTGTAAAACTCATTAAAGAAAAAATAGAGGCAGACTTAGGGGTCCTAATACATGGCATAAATACACAAATAGGACCAAAAATTTGCAAACAACAGAAGAGAAACTAGACAACTGGGGCCTCCTAAATATCAAATATTTATGCATATGAAAAACTTCAGCAAAAGAGTAAAAAGAGAACCTATGGACTGGAACAAAAATTTCGGCAACGATAAGGGACTGAATAATCTCTAAAATTTATAGAAAACTTCAACACATCAACAACAAAAAGGCAAACAGTTTAAGAATGGGCAGAGGATGTGAATAGACCCTTCAACAAAGAAAACACATGAAGAAATGCTCACTGTCATTAGCCATTAAAACCCACTGCCATCAAGTCAATTCTGACTCAAGAGCAATCCCCAATGGATTTCCAAGACTATAAATCTTTACCAACATAGACTGCCTTATCTTCCTCCCACAAAGTAGCTGGTGGGTTTGAACTGCTAACCTTCTTGTTAGCAGGCAAATGCCTTACCCACTACACCACCAGAGCTCCTTCATTAGCCATTGTTGTTGTTGTTGTTATATGTTGTCGAGTCAAACCCGACTCACAGCGACCCCTTCTTGGGTTTCCGAGGCAATATCACTGCAGAAGTAGATTGCTCCATCTTCCTTCCGAGGAGTGGCTGGTGGGTTTGAACTGCCAGCCTTCTGGTTAGCAGTCAAGGGCCTTAGGCACTATGCCATTAGACAAATGCAAATCAAAACGAGTTATCATCTCACCACAGCATTAACAGCAAAGTTAAAAAAAAAAAAGAAAAAAAGGATACAAGAAATGCTGGAGAGAGTGTGAAGAGACCAGAACCCTCATACACTGCTGATGGGACTATAAAATGGTGCAACATCTGTGGAAAACGGTATAGCACTTCCTTAAAAATTGGAAATAGAAACACTGTAATATCCAGCAATCTCATCACCAGGTAAATAGCTTAAGAGAAATAAAAGCTGGGACATGAACAGATACATGCAAACCATGTTCACCTCAGCATTACTCACAACAGCAAAAAAATGGAAACAACCTAAATGCTCATCAATGGATGAATGGCTAAACAAACCATGGTACACACACAATATAATACTATGCAATGTTAAAGAATAATGATGAATCTGTGAAATACCTCATAACATGGATCAACCTAAAGGTTATGATGCTGAGTGAAATTAGTCAATCACAAAAGGATAAATATTATATGAGACAAACTGTAGAGAGTCAAGCAAAACATTACACACACAGAAAAAAAAAACATTCTTTAAGGTTATCGGGGCAAGAGGGAGAGGGAGGGTAAATCACAAACTAGAAGGTAGGCATGTATAACTTGGGAAAAGGAAAATATACTGTAAGGGTGAGATCAGTAAAAAATGATCAAAGCAAAGGAAGACGTGGAGAAGTAAAAGAGTTAAAGACAACAGAGGTAGATACAATTACATACACAGTTCTGCAATGAAGTAATAAGAATCTACAAGTGGATACATAGACAGACACTCAAACTTAACAGTGGTGGGAAGGGGAATGGGACTACACCCATGAATATACATAGGTTTGACAGAAGATATTTCTACATATGTATTTCTATGTGCTACAAATACATCCACATATATAGTACAGCATACTATAGGGGGCAAAGTTATGAAAACTTCTTAACCATAAACAAACACCTTGTGGGAATGAGTTGCTGGACCTGCGGGTTAAGGACCATAGTCTCAGGAGACATCAAGATCAATGGACACAGCATAGTCCACAAAGAAAATGTTCCACATCCTACTCTGGTGAGTAGTGATGGGGGTCTTAGAAGTTTGTGAGCGGCCACCTAACGTGCAACTATTGTCACTCCCCATCCCAAGCAAAGGAAAGTGAAAAAAAATCAAACATGCAAGGAAATAATTAGTCCAAAAGACTAATGGACCACGTGAACCCCAGCCTCCACCACCTTGAAACGAGAACTGGATGATACCTGGCTACCACTATTGACCACTACTAAAGGGATCACATTGTTGTTGTTGTTGTTGTTGTCATGCGCCATCGAGTCAGACTCGACTCATAGCTACCCCTCCTTGGGTTTCCAAGGGATCACATTAGAAAGTCCTTAATACAGGGGGAGAAAAATGTGGAAAACTCAAAATAATAAAAGACAGGCTCATTGGTCATATAGAGACTGTCAGAACCCCTGAGACTATGGCCCTCAATCACCCTTCAATCCTGGAACTGAACTCACTTTGTGGCTCAACTTTCAGCCAAACAACAGGCAGGTCTATAAGGTGAACAAAAGCACTAGGGAGGTACACACTAATTAGAACAATCAACCATTCTTGATCAAAATAGCAGCATTTGCCCAAGGACACAGTTCAGAAGACAAGACAGGATAGGAAAGGAAGAATGGAAATGCGAAACACATGGAACATGTAGGATAAGTGATGTTGCATTGTTGGGATTGCAATGAATGGCATGAAAAAATATATATATGATGTATGAATTGGTAAATGGAAAACTGATTCACTCTTTAAACCTTCACCCAAACCACAAAAAACAGTTAAAAAAAAAAAAAAAGAGAGAGAAAAGAAATGAAGAGTAAAATAAACAGTAAATATAATACATTAACATTGTCTGAAGGAATTTTCAAAGTATGTAAATATATAAGACAGCATTTATAAGACATATAAAACAATTACATCATAAAGGAGATCTAAATCATGAAAAGAATTTTAGATTACACTTAGAGATAAAGTAATGATCCTAAGCAGACTGTGAAAAGTTAAGTCTGCATATTGTAGTCTATAGAGCAAGCATTTATAGATGAATTACAATGTAATTACAATAAAGTTTCAAATAACTCAAAAGAAGGCAAAAAAGGAAAACCAGGCAAAAAGAAAGGGAGAGAATAGAGAGAAAACAAACAAAATGTTACATGGTACACCTAAATTAAAACATATTAAGAAAATGGTCTAATACATTGATTTAAAGACAAAAACTGGTAGAGAGGATTAAAAAAAAAAGACCCAAAAATATGATGTCTACAATGACTTCACTAAAATATCAAATATAATAATATCCAAACTCCAAACTCCCTGCCATAAAGTCAATTTGAACTCACAGCAACCACCTTTGGGTTTCTAAGGTGATAAATCTTTACGGAAGTAGATTGCCCAGTCCTCCTTCCTGAGAGTGGATGGTGGATGTGAACCACCAACCTTCTGCTTAGCAGTCAGATGCCTTAGGCACTATGTCACCAGAGATCCTTATATAATAATATATAAGTTAAAATTTAAAATATGGGACAAGATATATCGGGAAACAATAATGAAAGGAAAGCAGAAATAGTGTAAAAAAACACAAAAACACGTAGAAAAAGTGACATTATTGTTGTTCTTGCTATGTGCCATCCAGTCGGACTCAACTCAACTCAACCCTTTCTTAGGTTTCCAAGGCAATATCACTACAGAAGAGATTGCCCAACTTTCCTTCCGAGGAGTGGCTGGTGGGTTTGAACTGCCAGTCTTCTAGTTAGCAGTCAAGTGCCTTACGCACTATAATACCAGACATCATGATTAAAGAGACAATTTACAAAGAAAATACAGTCCTAAATGTGTATGTACCTAACAAGAGCATCAAAATAAATGGAGCAAAATCTAGAATTACAATAGAGATTTCAAAATTCCTTTCTCAGTAACAGAACAGTAGAGAAAAAAATCATCAAAGATACAGAAGAACTGAACACCATCATCAACCAACTAAATGTAACTGCCATTATAGAACACTCATCCAAAAAGAGCACAATGCATTCTTTACACTTACATATAAAATATTCCCCAAGATACACCATATTTTGGGTCACAAAACAAGTATTAACTAATTTTTAAAATTTAAATTATAGGAAATCTGTCCTCTAACCATAATGGAATAGACTACAAATCAGTAACAGTCACATAAAAGAAAAATATCCAAACATCTGCAATTAAGCAAAACTCTTCTAAATAATATACATGCCAAAGAGAAAGTCTCCAAGAAAATTAAAAAATGCTTTAAAATAAATGAAAATAAAAACAAAAACAATTTATCAAAATGTGTGGGATGCAGCAAAGGGAAGTTTATAGCCTTCAATAATCACATTAGGGGGAAACAAAAGGTTTTAAATAAATCATTTAAGTTTCCAAAGTAAGTAATTAACCCATTCATGACACAATTATTTTCTGCTTTGAATTTTCTGTTGACATCATGTGTCTTCACTAATGGAAGGCATGCTGAATCAAGGAGTATTTTGAAATTTTGTTATGAACTATGGATTTTGATACATATTATTTGGCACACACATTTCCCTCTGAACTTTGGGTGAGGATTATGTGGGACACATTTGTTACTCTGAACTCTGGGGGTAAAATTATGTGCCTTTCATCACAAGGCAGGCACTGGTACCCAGAAATATACTTAAAAAACTTATCTCCCAGTGAAAAAAAAAAAAAGCCAAAAGTGACCAAAATTTTGCAAGACCACACCTCGAGGATATATCACCTCCTATGCCCTATAAAAACAGTAATTTGAGGCCCATTTCTTCCCTTTCAAACATACCCATTTCTTCCATTTCAAGGAGTTATACAGGTCCCTTCCTGATGACTGCATGTACTGTCAGTGGGAAAGCAGCAGAGGATGGAAAAATGCAGGTGAGTGCTGTATGACCCCGGAGCTCTGGTAGCGTACTGCCTAAGGCACTTGACTATTAATCAGAAGGCTGGCAGTTCAAACCCACCAGCCACTCCTCGGAAGGAAGGTTGGGCAATCTACTTCCGTAGTGATACTGCCTCAGAAACCCAAGGAGGGGTCACTATGAGTCGGGTATGACTCGACAGCACACAACAAAAGCTGTATGACCCACAGGTCATGAAAGAGTTCAAGAAGAATAAAACAAACACAGAGTAAGCAAAAGGTAGGAAGAAAGAAAAAACTAAAGACAGGACCAGAAATCAATAAAATTAAAAAGAGAAAAGCAATAGAAAATATTAATGAAACAAAAAAGCTGGTTTTTTGAATTTATAAACTTCTGTTAAGACCACAGGAAAAAAAATAAATTTCAATAAAAATCTCAGCAGGATTTTTTAAGATTCTAAATCAAGTGGATTCTAAAATTTATTTGGAAAAGTAAAGGAACTAGAATAACCAACACAATTTTGAAAAAAAAAAATAATAAAACAGAGGAATAACAATACTCAGACATAAATGATCAATATCACAAATAAAAGAAGGATTTGCCAACATAGATTCCATGAGAATTAAGAGGATAACTCTACACACATAATTCAACAACTTTAATGAAAAGAACTCATTCCTTGAAAACCACACTATCACACTTCCCAAGATAACTGTTATACTAGGTAACTGTTCCAGATTGAATTGTATCCCCAAAAAATGTATGTTGTAAATTGTACTATACATGTGGTTATAATACCATTTGAATAAAGTTTTCTTTCTTACATTAATGAGGGAGTATTAGTGTAGGGTGTGTCTTAAATCAACCTCATTTGAGATATAAAAGAGTAGATTAAGCAACCAACTAGAAAGCACAGAGGGAGAATGACCAATGTTATGCCACACCACATGAGATCGCTAAGGAACCAAAAATCAGAAGGTGAGTAGATAAGATTTTCCCCCAGAACCAAAAGAGAGAGAATGCCATCTCCTAGAGCCAGTGCCCTGAATTCAGACTTCCAGACATCTCAAGGGTGAGAAAATAAATTTGTTTGTTAAACTTACCCACTTGTGGTATTTCTGTTATAGCAGCACTAGATAACTACGACAATAACCTAAGTAGCTGTATAACTATTAAAGAAATTGATTTATAGTTTAAACCTTCTGAAAAAGAAACCTATAGGCCCAAATGCTTCCAATAACAAATTTTACCAAATATTTAAAGAAAAAAATAGCACTGATTCTATACACTGTCTTTCAGAAAATAGAAAAAAACACTTTCCAACTAATTTAATGAAGCCAGTATTATCCTGATACAAAAGCCAGACCTAAATAAATAAAGAAAACTACAGACTAATATCCTCCATGAGCATAGATGCAAAATCCTCAGCAAAATATTAGCAAACCAAAGCCACATACACACACACACACACACAAAGAAAAAGAGCAAGTAGATTAACTTGACAATATATGCCTTGATAGTTTAAAAATCAATGTAAGCCACTATATTAACAGCCTAAAGCAGGAAAATAATAATAATATACATATGATCATTTTAACTGATGCAGAAAAGTATTTGACAAAATTCAACATCCATGCATGACAAAAACTCTCAGCAAACAAGGAAGAGAAAGGAACTTCCTCAATATGATTAAAACATAAAAATAAAAAACCTATACCTAACATTAGTGCAGGGGAGCTCTGGTAGCCTAAGGCACTTGACTGCTAACCAGAAGGATGGCGGTTCAAACCCACCAGCCACTCCTCGGAAGGAAGGTTGGGCAATCCTACTTCCGTAGTGATACTGCCTCAGAAACCCAAGGAGGGGTCGCTATGAGTTGGGCAGACTCAACGGCAAATAACAACAACAACAACAACATTAGTGCCTAAGGCATCTGAATGCTAAACAGAAGCCTGGCAGTTCAAATCCACCAGCCACTTCTCAGAAGGAAGACTGGGCAATCTACTTCCATAGTGCTACCGCCTCGCAAACCAAGGAGGGGTCACTATGAGTCGAATCCAACTCCAAAGCAGTGAGTTTGGTATTTTTTTCTTTTTTTTTTTTTCAAATAATTAACATTATACTTAATGGGAAAAAAACTGATTGCTTTTTCCAAGTTCAGAAACAAGGTAAGAATGTATACTTTCATCCCTTACATCCAACATACGGGAATAAGCCAATGCAATAAGGCAGCAAAAAGAAATAAAAGGTATGCAGATTAGAAGACTATGATTCCTATTCATAGTTGACATTTCTCTGTAGAAATTCCCAAGGAATCCACAACACACACACATACTACACATGCACCTCTTGGAACAAATAAGTGAATTTAGCAAGGTTACAAGATACCAAGTCAACAAAAATCAATTGTATTTCTATGTACTGGCAATGAACAAGTAGATATCAAAATTTAAAAAGCCATTTATAAAAAGCCACTTATACTTCATTCTGGGTAGTACTGACATTCTCACAATATTCAATCTTCTAGTCTGTAAGCACAGAATATATAAATAGATTTATTTAGGTCTATTTTAGTGGTCTTGCAATAGTATTTTCATTGCATAACTTCTTTACATCCCTGGTTAGGTTTATTCCTAGGTATTTTATTTTTTCAGCTGCTATTGAAGTGGTATTATTTTCTTGATTTCTTTTTCAGATTTCTCCTTGTTGGAATATAGAAACAACTGATTTTTTTAAATATTTTATTGTGTTTCAGGCGAAAGTTTATACAGCAAATTAGGTTCTCAATTAACAAGTTCTACACAAATTATTCAGTGGTATTGGTTACATTTTTTGCAATGTGTCATCATTCTCATTCATTCCATTCTGGTTGTATCATTTCCAGTACTCTACTTTCTGCCCCCTCACCTTCTCATCTTTGCTTTAGAGTAATTTTTGACCATTTGGTCTCATATAGATGATTTTTAAAGGAACTCATTACTCACAGGTAGTAGTATTTATTTTGTGAGCTAAAAGATAACTTCAAGGGATAATTTCATTTTAGGTTTGAAGAGCATTCAGGGCCATAGTCTTAGGGAGTCCTCTAGTCTCAACCAGTCCAGTGAGTCTGGACTTTTTAAGAATTTGACTTCTGTTTCACATTTTTCTCCTATCGATCCGTCTATTGTGAACCTGGTCCAGAATGGTTGGTAGTGGTTTCTGGTTTTTAGTTCTTGTGGTCTCAGGGTGGTTGAGGCCACGGTTCACGTAGACTACTTTCATCTCTGAATCATCGGTTTCCTTCTTTCTCTTTTGTTCTGGATGAGTAGAAACCAAAAGATGTATCTTAGACGGCCACTTGCAAGCTTTTAAGACCCTAGATAGGAGTCACTACATTGGGATATAGAACATATACATTATGAATTACCTATTAACTGAGTTGTCCCATATGACTATGGTCCTGAGACTTTAAACACAGAAAACCAGTCCCATCAGGTGTTTGGTATGTTTATGAAGTATCCGTAACTGTGTCCCCTGTGTAGTTTATTATATATATGGATATATATGCATGCTAACACATAGCTGCATGTATACATGCCTATCAATACATAGCTATCTGTGCATACATTTTCATACACTTCCACATATATGCCTATAAACATATCTGTACAACCACAAACATATTTCTTGGTTATTTTTGGTGGTGTAAAATTACATTTGTCATATCCTTTACCAAAAACAACATTTTCTCTTGTGCACTTCTTAGTGACATCATTTACCTTGGTCATGCTGTGTGCACTGCACACAACTGTCTACTACATCAAGAGAGCCTCCTTCCCACCATCCCTGGTAACCACCAATGAGTGCTGGTTTCCATATGTGTAGCATATGGTAGCATAGTGTCTAAGGCACTTGACTGCTAACCAGAAGGCTAGCGGTTCAAACCCACCAGCCACTCCTCGGAAGGAAGATGGGGCAATCTACTTCCATAGTGATACTGCCTCGGAAACCCAAGGAGGGGTCGCTATGAGTCGGGTCCGACTCCATAGCATATAACAACACAACAACATATATATATATATATATATTCTTGTCTTTTTAGAAAACTGTAATCATATAATTTTTGTCCTTCTGGATTGACTTATTTCGCTCAGCATAATGTCCTCCAGACTCATCCACATCCATGTTTCAAAGACTCATCATTATTCTTTATGTCTGTGTAGTATTCCATTTTAGGCATGTACCACATTCTGCTTATCCATTCATCTACTGATGGGCACTAAGGTTGGTTTCATCTTTTTGCTATTGTGAATAGTGCTGCAGTGAACATAAGTGGGCATATGCCTATGTCTCTTTTAATAGATATTAGGGTATATATCTAGGAGTGATATTACTGAATCATGAAGTATTTCTACTTCTAGCTTTTAGAGGAACTGCCATACTGTTTTCCATAGTTACTGTACCATTTTACAATCCCACCAGCAGTAGATAAGGGTTCTAATTTCCCCACATCCTCACCTGCATTTGTTGTTTTATGTTTGTTTGTTATCAGTACCATTTTTTGCAGGAGTAAGATGGCATCTCACTATAGGTTTGATTTATACCTCTCTAATGAATAATGATCATGAGCATCTTTTCATGTGTTTGTTGGCTTCCTAAATGTCCTCTTTGGTGATGTGTCTGGTCATGTCTTTTGCCCATTTTTAATTGGATTGTTTATCTTTTTGTTGTTGAGTTGTTGAAGCTGAAACCCAACTGATTTTTGTGTTAGTCTTGTATTCTGTAACTTGGCAGCTCTCTTGTAGATTCTTTGGAATGTCTACATATAGGATCATATCATTCTGCAAATAGAGATAGTTATCTTTTTTTCCAATTTGGATTCACTGCACATTAACTGAAAAAAGAAGTCACAGTGCAATAAGTTTGGTGTAATCCCATGTTTGTAATTAAAAAAAGAAAGAAACATATTCCACATGTATATATAAATTCTAATACATTGCTGTGATTATAGAGGAAAATGTGGAATAAAAACATTAAATAATGCTGGTCGTATTGGTTTTTGGTAGCTGCCATGGAGTCAGTTCCAATTCAAGGGAACCCCATGTGCAGAAGTACAAAACATTGTACTGTCCTGGATCATCTTCACAATGTACTTGAGTTCACTGTTATAGCCACTATGTATTTTGAGTGCCTTCCAGCCTGTGGCACTTACCTTCTAGCACTACATGGGACAATGTTCTACTGTAATTCAGAGAGCTTTCATTGACTAATTTTCAGAAGTAGACTTCCAGGCCTTTCTTCCTAGTCTGTCTTAGTCTGGGACCTCCACTGAATCCTGTCCATTGTGGTGACCCTGTTGTTATTTGACAAATCAGTGGTAAAACTTCCAGCATCACAGCAATATGCAAGACACCACAGTAGACAAACTGACAGAAGGGTGGTAACTGGGGTAGAACAAGGCATTGGCTATCATTTTATTTTTGTACATTTCCTTGTATTCAGTTATTGCAACAAGCATGTTTCTCTTTTGGAGTATGATAAAAATCAAATGGAGCTACTTTTACTGAAAAAAGTACACACACACGCACACACACACAGTCAGCATCAAATGACTATGTCTATATCAGCTCTGGTAGCATAGTGCCTAAGGCACCTGACTGCTAACCAGGAGGCTGGCGGTTCAAACCCACCAGCCACTCCTCGGAAGGAAGGTTGGGCAATCTACTTCCACAGTGATATGGCCTCAGAAACCCAAGGAGGGGTTGCTATGAGTCAGGTCCGACTCGACGGACCTAACAACAACAACAACATATCAGCAAATGTAATATACAATGTACTTGTTTATCACTGATATCCTGGGCTTTAATATAATTTCAAAGAAAATAATGAAGCTATTCTATTAAAGGGTAACTACTCTGCTAACCAGAAGGCTGGCAGTTCAAACCCACCAGCCACTCCTCGGAAGGAAGATGGGGCAGTCTACTCCCATAGTGATACTGCCTCAGAAAACTGAAGGGCACATAACAACAACAACACTCAAGAACTCCACCCAGCTCTGTTGATTAGTCTTCTAATCTGTTGATGCAGATTATCACCTCTCAACATGAGCAAAACACTCATTTCCAGGGAACTGATCCTCCTCCTAATTCTCTGGACGGCACAGTCCCCAGGGCAGGAAAACTATCTGAAGGTGGTCCACAAAGTACTGGAACTGGGCAGCTCTACATTCGTTACAGCAGCTGCTTCCTCCTCCCTGACCTGCGGCACACTCAACTGTCTCCAGCTTCGCCAAGTCCCAAATGTTGTTGTTGTCGTTATGTGCCGTCCAGTCAAACCCGACTCATAGCGACCCCTCCTTGGGTTTCCGAGGCAGTATCACTACGGAAGTAGGATTGCCCAACCTTCCTTCCGAGGAGTGGCTGGTGGGTTTGAACCGCCAGCCGTCTGGTTAGCAGGCAAGTGTCTTAGCCACTATGCTACCAGAGCTCCCTTAAACCTCAATTCCCCTCCAGTCCTCCTCAAATCTCTCTTGTATCTTCACCTTCCTACCCATGTTTTGTGCTTTTCTGAAGAAACAGAAAGTACTACCAAGGCTGACACCTTCCCCTTCTACCTCTGCCCAGCAAGCAATAAAATCTAGTGGTTAGGAATGTGGCCTCCATGTGAGAGTATCTGAGTTCAAACTTGACATTGGTATTTCTTACCTGAGTGACCTTGTGTAAGTTACTTATTCTCTCTCTTCATCTAAGTTTACTCAGCAGAAGCTGCCAGGATTTCTCAAGGTTAGGCCTAGAATTGAGACAGCATCAGTTCTGCTGAATTCTATCAGTGAAAGCAAGTCAGAGGCCCACTCCAGAATCAAGGAGAGAGAACTGCACAGGAGGCACGGTCCACAGGGCAGACACCATGTTTAACACTTGGCATGTACTAGGTACTCAATAAATGAGCTGTTACCCTTAGATATTATTTTTTCTTAAATATAACACAGTTGTCTTTACAATCGTTCTTCACCAGTACAAACTGTTGTTGTTGTTGTTATGTGCCGTCGAGTCAAACCCGACTCATAGCGACCCCTCCTTGGGTTTCCAAGGCAGTATCACTACGGAAGTAGG